>NC_092167.1:42576364-42858864 GCF_045791955.1 Oncorhynchus clarkii lewisi | reverse complement strand
TTAGCTTTTAGGTGTAGGGGGCTTGAGCCAGTAATTAACCAACACAAAAGGATGCCAAGAGGAACTGAGTTGTTTTCCTGACTTGACAAGCTGTCATGCTGAGAGGCTCCTTTGCATTAGGACTAACTGACATCCCCCCTCATGCCAGTAATTTGAAATGATTAGAGACCTTTCATGACATTGTCCCATTCAAAGGACACCTGACAGGTGGATGAGGGAGGGAGGGAAGACCCTGTTTGATACTGTGATGATACATCAGTGATGGTCTACAGTTGTATCATTCTCACTTCACTGATTGTCTTGCTTCTCTCTCTCTCTCCATTTCTTTCTCTCTCTCCCCCCTTCTCTCTCTCTCCCCTTCTCTCTCTCTCCCCTTCTCTCTCTCCACTTCTCTCTCTCTCCCCCTTCTCTCTCCCCCTTCTCTCTCTCCCGGTCTCTCTCTCCCCCTTCTCTCTCTCTCCCCTTCTCTCTCCCCCTTCTCTCTCTCCCCCGTCTCTCTCTCCCCCTTCTCTCTCTCCCCCGTCTCTCTCTCCCCCTTCTCTCTCTCTCCCCTTCTCTCTCCCCCTTCTCTCTCTCCCCCGTCTCTCTCTCCCCCTTCTCTCTCTCTCCCCTTCTCTCTCCCCTTCTCTCTCTCCACTTCTCTTTCTCCACTTCTCTCTCTCCCCCTTCTCTCTCCCCCTTCTCTCTCTCCCCCCTTCTCTCTCTCCCCCTTCTCTCTCTCTCCCCTTCTCTCACTCCACTTCTCTCTCTCCCCCCTTCTCTCTTTTCCACCTTCTCTATCCCCCTTCTCTCTCTCCCCCTTCTCTCTCACTCCCCCTTCTCTCTCTCCACTTCTCTCTCTCCCCCTTCTCTCTCTCCCCCTTCTCTCTCCCCCTTCTCTCTATCCCCTTCTCTCTCTCGCTCCCCCTTCTCTCTCTCCACTTCTCTCTCTCCCCCCTTCTCTCTCTCCCCCTTCTCTCTCTGCCCCTTCCCTCTCTCTCCCCTTCTCTCTCTCCCCCTTCTCTCTCTGCCCCTTCCCGCTCTCTCCCCTTCTCTCTTTCCCCTTCTCTCTCTCCCCCTTCTCTCTCTCCCCCTTCTCTCTCTGCCCCTTCCCTCTCTCTCCCCTTCTCTCTCTCTCCCTTCTCTCTCCCCCTTCTATTTCGCTCCCCTTCTCTCTCTCCTCCTTCTCTCTCCCCTTCTCTCTCTCCCCTTCTCTCTTTCCCCCTTCTCTCTCGCCCCCCTTCTCTCTCGCCTCACTTCTCTCTCCCCCTTCTCTCTCTCCCCCCTTCTCTCTCTCCCCTTCTCTCTCTCCCCCTTCTCTCTCTCCCCCCTTCTCTCTCACCTCACTTCTCTCTCTCCCCCTTCTCTCTCTCCCAGCTGTGAGCCCACGTTGTGGCCGGTGGGCATGGTTTTGGAGGGTAGCTCAGAGGCCCTGTGTCCCCCACCCTCTCTGGAGCTGCGCCCGTCCTGCAACAAGAGCCCCCCGGGTTCATGTTCCACGCCCCACGACGGACTCTTCACCGGGGACAAGGAGCCCATCAAGTATGGGGAGCTCATGGTTCTAGGGTGGGTTATCTACCTGTCCCTCTGATGTGTGTGGTGAAGATGTGTGGTGGTGAAGGTTGTGATTGTGAGTGCATGTGTGTACGTGTGTGGCTGTGACGTTGTGTGTGTGTGTGTGTGTGTATGTGTGTGTGTTTGCTCATGTGTCTTCATTAGTGGTTGATATGTACAACAGTTGGTCCATTTGCCATACCATTCATCCCATTCCAGACTGTTTGACAAACAGCATGCCCTAAGAAAGCCTATTTTTTATGGGGTTTCAAGTCTGAGTGGTTGTGTGTACAATAGACTTGTGTGTACCTTAAAACATGGTTGAAAACACTATTCATCCTACCTACTTTACAAAGATGTCAATAAAATACGGAGCCATGGGGCAGAATAGGAAAATGAAACCCTCAACGAGAGAGAGAGAGATCCACCACTATCGTGTTCATGAGAATGTCCCCTTTCCACAGTGGGGCCACATTTTGTTTGTAGGCCAAAATTTGTTGGGACAAAACAAACAGAAGTTGGCACAGCGACGGGTCTTGTGGGGGTCGTACCGCTGTAGATGAGGAATATCACCGACATATCTCCAGTTTAAATTGATGGATTTTTTTATTGTGTTACTTTGGCGCACTGGTGCGTCAGACATTTTGTGATCCCTATCCAATCATGACATAGACAGCTAATAGAATTTACTCAGACTAACCTAAATTAGGAATATTCCCTTTAGAACCCAAGGATTATGGATTGAGATTCAGTACATTTGGTCCAGGTTTAAAGGGATAATTCGCAGCAAAACTAAACCCACTGGCCAAAAACTGGTTGAATCAACATTGTTTTCACGTCAATTCAACAACCCAAAAATCTATGTGATGGTGTTCACCCAACTTTTAAACTAAATCCAATGACGTGGTCATTGTTTTGGTTGATTTCACGTATAATTCACATTAGTTGACAACTCAACCAGATGTAAATCAACACTAAAAGTTGAAAATGACGTATGTGCCCAGTGAGAAGACTGTCACATGTTTTAATACCTCAGCAGTAGTCTAGAGTCTACTATATGTTTTCTATAATGACCCATACTGTACTCAGGCACAATGGTTCCTTGGCCAATGGGGACAAGGGACGGAGGAGAAGTCGCCTGGCCCTCTACAAGAGACCCAAAGCCAACGGGGTCAAACCTGATGTCATCCACAATGTCTCTACCCCTCTGGTGTCAAAGGTGAGAGGTCACATTATAATTATACAGTCTTCCACGGTATTAAACCCTGTCTATAAAATGTTTACTGCAGGAATGAGTTGTACATATAAAGGACTATGTTTATTAACTCTTACCATGTGTGGTACTAAAACATTTCCAAACAGGAATGCCCTTTCCTAAGTAGCTGGCTATATGACCTGGTTCCTGTGTATGTGTGTGTTCTGCATCGACAGGCTCTCAGCAACAAAAGCCAGCACAGCATCTCCTACACCTTGTCCAGGAGTCACTCGGTCATTGTAGAATACACCCATGACAGCAACACAGATATGTTTCAGGTGAGTCATCTTTAACATGACATGCCAACTCAGCCAGAGCCCCAACGCTTCCTCAAAACAAGGACCTAGAAACTCACAACAGAGTATGACACACCCTATTCCCTATGTGTTGCCATTTGGGATCAACACAGTCACAGCCTTTATTGCAGACTCCCCTGTTCTTGCCTACAAGCTAGCCTGGTCCTAGTTCAGTTTGTACTTTATAGCATAACAACGGCCGTAGGAGTTGGCTGTACGGCACAAACTGATCTGGGACCAGTCTACCTACACACTCACTGTGAGCAGATGTCACAGTTTATGGAAAATGCCATTTGTTGGCAGATGCCATAGGGATTGTTAGAAATGCAGAGTCAGGAGAAGACTGTGGTGGTGTCTGCTCCTCTCCTGTCCTCCCCTCCTTTCTCTCCCCTTTCCTCTCCTGTCCTCCCCTCCTTTCTCTCCCCTCTCCTCTCCTGTCCTCCCCTCCTTTCTCTCTCCCCTCCTCCCATCCGCTATCTATCTCTCATCCCTGTGATGAATGCGGAGTCCCAACTCCTGCAGACTGAATGGATTCGAGAGGCTGCAGGCTGCAGGGCTGGAATGCTCCAAGGCTGCAGTGAGCCCATCTGTTCCTCTGTCAGCTCTCTCTCCAACCAGGGGCTGTGATGAGGCTGACATTTTATCTCCTGGCAGCCTGGCAGGGAGCTGATAGGAAATTGAACTTTTTGAAGAGAAATTGGGCTTGGGACAGGCTTGTTTAATGAAATGTTGTGGGCATTTGTCCACTGTGCCCCAGACAATATGTGGGATTGAAATGGAATTGGGTCTTTGTACCTCCCTCCTCCCTAATGACATATTTCCACTCATATACATTTTATTCTATTCGTGACCCTACACCTCCCTACTCCACCCTACTCCTCCCTACTCCTCCCTACACCACCCTACTCCTCCCTACTAGACCCTACTCCACCCTACTCCTCCCTACTAGACCCTACTCCACCCTACTCCTCCCTCCTCCCTAATGACATTTTTTCACTCATATACATTTTATTCTATTCATGACCCTACACCTCCCTACTCCACCCTACTCCTCCCTACTCCTCCCTACACCACCCTACTCCTCCCTACTAGACCCTACTCCACCCTACTCCTCCCTACTAGACCCTACTCCACCCTACTCCTCCCTACTCCTCCCTAACCACCCTACTCCTCCCTACTAGACCCTACTCCACCCTACTCCTCCCTACACCACCCTACTCCTCCCTACTAGACCCTACTCCACCCTACTCCTCCCTACACCACCCTACTCCTCCCTACTCCTCCCTACTCCTCCCTAACCACCCTACTCCTCCCTACACCACCCTACTCCACCCTACTCCACCCTACTCCTCCCTACTCCTCCCTAACCACCCTACTCCTCCCTACACCTCCCTACTCATCCCTACACCACCCTACTCCTCCCTACTCCTCCCTACTCCTCCCTACTCCACCCTACTCTCCCTACTCCTCCCTAACCACCCTACTCCACCCTACTCCACCATACTCCTCCCTACTCCTCCCTACTCCTCCCTACTCCTCCCTAACCACCCTACTCCACCCTACTCCACCCTACTCCTCCCTACTCCTCCCTAACAACCCTACTCCTCCCTACACCTCCCTACTCATCCCTACACCACCCTACTCCTCCCTACTCCTCCCTACTCCTCCCTAACCACCCTACTCCACCCTACTCCACCCTACTCCACCCTACTCCTCCCTACTCCTCCCTACACCTCCCTACTCATCCCTACACCACCCTACTCCTCCCTAATCACCCTGCTCCACCCTACACCACCTTACTCCTCCCTACACCACCCTTCTCCTCCCTATACCACCCTACTCCTCCCTACTCCTCCCTACTCCACCCTACTCCTCCCTACTCCTCCCTCCTCCCTACACCACCCTACTCCTCCCTACTCCACCCTACTCCACCCTACTCCTCCCTCCTCCCTAATGACATTTTTTCACTCATATACATTTTATTCTATTCATGACCCTACACCACCCTACTCCACCCTACACCTCCCTACTCCTCCCTACTCCTCCCTACTCCTCCCTAACCACCCTACTCCTCCCTACACCTCCCTACTCATCCCTACTCCTCCCTACTAGACCCTACTCCACCCTACTCCTCCCTCCTCCCTAATGACATTTTTTCACTCATATGCATTTTATTCTATTCATGACCCTACACCTCCCTACTACACCTTACTCCTCCCTACACCACCCTACTCCTCCCTATACCACCCTACTCCTCCCTACGCCTCCCTACTCCTCCCTACACCACCCTACTCCTCCCTAATCACCCTGCTCCACCCTACACCACCCTACTCCTCCCTATACCACCCTACTCCTCCCTACACCACCCTACTCCTCCCTACGCCTCCCTACTCCTCCCTACTCCACCCTACTCCTCCCCATTCATATACATTTTATTCTATTCATGACCCTACACCTCCCTACTCCACCCTACTCCACCCTACTCCTCCCTACACCACCCTACTCCTCCCTACACCACCCTACTCCTCCCTACTCCTCCCTAACCACCCTACTCCTCCCTATACCTCCATACTCCTCCCTAACCACCCTGCTCCACCCTACACCACCCTACTCCTCCCTACACCTCCCTACTCCTCTCTACTCCACCCTACTCCTCCCTACACCCCCCTACTCCTCCCTACTTCTCCCTAACCTCCCTACTCCTCTCTACTCCACCCTACTCCTCCCTACTCCTCCCTACTCCTCCCTACTCCTCCCTATACCACCCTACTCCTCCCTATACCACCCTACTCCTCCCTACACCACCCTACTCCTCCCTACTCCTCCCTAACCACCCTACACCTCCCTACTCCTCCCTACTCCACCCTACTCCACCCTACTCCAACCTACTCCATACTGCTACAAACTACTCCATCTTACTCCACCCTGCTACACCCTACTCCACCCTACTCCACACGGCTACACCCTACTACACCCTACTCCACACTGCTACACCCTACTCCACCCTACTCCACACGGCTACACCCTACTACACCCTACTCCAACCTATTCCACCCTACTCCACACTACTCCACCCTGCTACACACGGCTACACCCTACTACACCCTACTCCACACGGCTACACCCTACTACACCCTACTCCACACGGCTACACCCTACTCCACCCTACTCCAACCTATTCCACCCTACTCCACACTACTCCACCCTACTCCAACCTATTCCACCCTACTCCACCCTACTCCAACCTACTCCACACTACTCCACCCTGCTACACACGGCTACACCCTACTACACCCTACTCCACACGGCTACACCCTACTACACCCTACTCAACACGGCTACACCCTACTACACCCTACTCCACACGGCTACACCCTACTACACCCTACTCCACACGGCTACACCCTACTCCACACTGCTACACCCTACTACACCCTACTCCACTCTACTCTACACTGCTACACCCTGCTACACCCTACTACACCCTACTCCACTCTACTCTACACTGCTACACCCTGCTACACCCTACTCCACTCTACTCTACACTGCTACACCCTGCTACACCCTACTCCACTCTACTCCACACTGCTACACCCTGCTACACCCTACTCCACACTACTCCACCCTACTCCACACTACTCCATCTTACTCCACACTGCTCCACACTGCTCCACCCTACTCCACCCTACTCCACCCTACTCCACACTACTCCATCTTACTCCACCCTACTCCACACTACTCCAACCTACTCCACCCCACTCCACCCTACTCCACACTACTCCACACTCCTCCACCCTACTCCGCCCCACTCCACCCTGCTACACACTACTCCATCTGACTCCACTCTACTCCACACTGCTCCACCCTACTCCACCCTACTCCAACCTACTCCACCCCACTCCACCCTACTCCACACTACTCCACACTACTCCACACTGCTCCACTCTACTCTACACTGCTACACCCTACTACACCCTACTCCACACGGCTACACCCTACTCCACAATGCTACACCCTACTGCACAATGCTACACCCTACTCCACCCTACTCCGCCCCACTCCACCCTGCTACACACTACTCCATCTTACTCCACCCTACTCCACACTACTCCATCTTACTCCACTCTACTCCACACTACTCCACCCTACTCCACCCTACTCCACCCTACTCCTCCCTACTCCTCCCTAACCACCCTGCTCCACCCTACACTTCCCTACTCCACCCTACTCCTCCCTACTCCTCCCTACTCCTCCCTATACCACCCTACTCCTCCCTATACCACCCTACTCCTCCCTACACCACCCTACTCCTCCCTAACCACCCTACTCCTCCCTACTCCACCCTACTCATCCCTACACCTCCCTACTCCTCCCTACTCCACCCTACTCCACCCTACTCCAACCTACTCCATACTGCTACAAACTACTCCATCTTACTCCACCCTACTCCACACGGCTACACCCTACTACACCCTACTCCACACGGCTACACCCTACTACACCCTACTCCAACCTATTCCACCCTACTCCACACTACTCCACCCTGCTACACACGGCTACACCCTACTACACCCTACTACACACTACTCCACACTGCTACACCCTACTCCACCCTACTACACACTACTCCACACTGCTACACCCTACTCCACCCTACTCCAACCTATTCCACCCTACTCCACACTACTCCACCCTGCTACACACGGCTACACCCTACTACACCCTACTCCACACGGCTACACCCTACTACACCCTACTCCACACGGCTACACCCTACTACACCCTACTCCACACGGCTACACCCTACTCCACACTGCTACACCCTACTACACCCTACTCCACTCTACTCTACACTGCTACACCCTGCTACACCCTACTACACCCTACTCCACTCTACTCTACACTGCTACACCCTGCTACACCCTGCTCCACTCTACTCTACACTGCTACACCCTGCTACACCCTACTCCACTCTACTCCACACGGCTACACCCTGCTACACCCTACTCCACACTACTCCACCCTACTGCACAATGCTACACCCTACTCCACTCCACTCCACCCTACTCCACACTACTCCATCTTACTCCACCCTACTCCACCCTACTCCAACCTACTCCACCCCACTCCACCCTACTCCACACCACTCCATCTTACTCCACACTGCTCCACACTACTCCACCCTACTCCACCCTACTCCACACTACTCCATCTTACTCCACCCTACTCCACACTACTCCAACCTACTCCACCCCACTCCACCCTACTCCACACTACTCCACACTACTCCACCCTACTCCGCCCCACTCCACCCTGCTACACACTACTCCATCTTACTCCACCCTACTCCACACTACTCCATCTTACTCCACTCTACTCCACACTGCTCCACCCTACTCCACCCTACTCCAACCTACTCCACACTACTCCACCCTACTCCGCCCCACTCCACCCTGCTACACACTACTCCATCTTACTCCACCCTACTCCACACTACTCCATCTTACTCCACTCTACTCCACACTGCTCCACCCCACTCCACCCTACTCCACACTACTCCACACTACTCCACACTGCTCCACTCTACTCTACACTGCTACACCCTACTACACCCTACTCAACACGGCTACACCCTACTCCACACTACTCCACCCTACTCCACAATGCTACACCCTACTGCACAATGCTACACCCTACTCCACCCTACTCCGCCCCACTCCACCCTGCTACACACTACTCCATCTTACTCCACCCTACTCCACACTACTCCATCTTACTCCACTCTACTCCACACTGCTCCACCCTACTCCACCCTACTCCAACCTACTCCAACCTACTCAACACTGCTCCACCCTACTACACCCTACTCCACCCCACTCCACCCTACTCCAACCTACTCAACACTGCTCCACCCTACTCCACCCTACTCCACCCTACTCCACCCTACTCCACTCTACTCCACCCTACTCCACACTACTCCACCCTGCTCCACCCTGCTCCATCCTGCTACACACTACTCCACCCTACTACACACTACTACACACTGCTCCACCCTACTCCACACTACTCCACCCTGCTCCACCCTGCTCCACCCTACTACACACTACTACACACTGCTCCACCCTACTCCACACTACTCCACCCTGCTCCACCCTGCTCCATCCTGCTACACACTACTACACCCTGCTCCACTCTACTCAACACTGCTCCACTCTACTCCACACTGCTCCACTCTACTCCACACTGCTCCACTCTACTCCACACTGCTCCACACTGCTCCACTCTGCTCCACACTGCTCCACTCTACTCCACACTACTCCACACTACTCTACTCCACCCTACTCCACCCTACTACACACTACTCCACCCTACTCCACTCTACTCAACACTGCTCCACTCTACTCCTCACTTCTCCACTCTACTCCACACTACTCCACACTACTCCACTCTACTCCACCCTACTCTACCCTACTACACAATACTCCACACTACTCCACTCTACTCCACCCAACTCCACTCTACTCCACACTGCCCCACTCTACTCCACACTGCTCCACACTGCTCCACTCTGCTCCACTCTACTCCACTTTACTCCACCCTACTACCCACTACTCCACTCTACTCCACCCTACTCCACTCTACTCTACACTGCTCCACTCTACTCCACTCTGCTCCACTCTGCTCCACACTACTCCACTCTACTCCACCCTACTCCACTCTACTCCACTCTACTCCACACTGCTCCACTCTACTCCACCCTACTCCACTCTACTCCACACTCCTCCACTCTACTCCACTCTACTCCACACTGCTCTACACCACTCCACTCTACTCCACTCTACTACACACTACTCCACCCTGCTCCACTCTACTACCCACTACTCCACTCTACTACCCACTACTCCACTCTACTCCACCCTACTCCACTCTACTCTACACTGCTCCACTCTACTCCACTCTGCTCCACTCTGCTCCACACTACTCCACTCTACTCCACCCTACTCCAGCCTACTCCACACTACTCTACACTACTCCACTCTACTTCACTCTACTCCACTCTGCTCTACACTACTCCACTCTATTCTGCTGTACTTTATTGTATAATTCTATGAACTATCTCCTATGTTTTATCTCCTATGTTCTATCACTTATGTTCTATCGCCTATGTTCTATCACTTATGTTCTATCACTTATGTTCTATCACTTATGTTCTATCTCCTATGTTCTATCACTTATGTTCTATCTCCTATGTTCTATCTCCCTCGACAGATCGGGCGTTCTACAGAGAACATGATTGACTTTGTGGTGACGGACACGGCAGGCAGCAGCACCAGTGGTGGTGGGGGGCAGGGCCATGGGGCGGGGCCAGGGTGCGTGGCCAGGGTGCAGGGCCAGGGTGCGGTGGGCGAGGGGGGCGGAGGAGGAGGGCAGTCGGTCCAGAGCACAATATCCCGCTATGCGTGCCGTATCATGTGCGAACGCAGCGCCCCGTACACGGCCCGCATCTACGCCGCTGGCTTCGACTCCTCCAAAAACATCTTCCTGGGGGTGAGTCATCGCGGTGACGACTACAGTGTGAGTGACAGCATGGGCGACATCACACCCCGTTGATGTCATCGTTATGTGTGATATACTGTGGAGACGAATCAGGGCGGAAGTGGTGGTGTGGTGTGGAGGAGTTGTAAGTGGCGGTGTGAATCGTCACCCTGTGATCTGCTTCTTGGGAATGTTTTGTCGAGGTATACATTCATACACAGCCTTCTGTACTGGACAAACCCATTAGCACTCTGTTGTCCCCATCTTAAACACAAACACCTCTGATCTCCACAGGAGGTTGGTGGCACCTTAATTGGGGAGGATGGGAACGTGGTAATGGCTGGAGTGGAATTGTATCAAATGCACCATTCCATTCACTCCGTTCCAGTCATTATTATGAGCTGTTCTCACAGCAGCCTCCACTGACATTGTAACGATGTGCGCTGAGAGTCGGGAAGCAAGTTCAGGGAGTGAGTGTTTTAAATGCAACATAATACAAACCAAGAACCACTAACAGCACACAGACATGAAACAGAAACAATAAGGCCTGGGGAAGGAACCAAAGGGAGTGACATATATAGGGAACCAATCAGGGAAGTGATGGACTCCAGGTGAGTCTGATGACGCACAGGTGCGCGTAACGATGGTGATTGGCGTGTACCATAACGAGCAGCCTGGTGACCTAGAGGCCGGAGAGGGAGCACACGTAGCAAACACACATACACACTCCTCTGGTGTTGGGCATCTTTTTCGCCTTAGTGCTTAGGGCTTCTCACGGTTGGCCCAGCTCCCAGCCACAGAAACAGCCCGCGCCTGCACTTTGTTTAAAGATCAACAGTACTATCAACGGTAATTATCAATAAACACACGTCCGGGATGGCCAAGCCGCATTTGCTTTGTCAGGCTCTAAGGGCCACAACTCTTTTAATGGATTGGATTTATGACAGCATTGTTGGATGCTACACACACACACACACACACACACACACACACACACACACACACACACACACACACACACACACACACACACACACACACACACACACACACACACACACACACAAACTGCAGGGAAATGGGAATTGTGGGAATCAAGGAGCTGTGATTAAATTGATATGAATGCATGTTATGTGTGTGTGCAAACACTTGTGTCTGTCTATGTGTGTGTGTGAGTGTGAGTTTGCTGAAAACCGCTCCAATCAGCAAACACAACAATCGACTGGCACAAAATCACAGTGCAGTGGTCCAGTGTCATGAAGTGGGGGGGGTTGCTTGCTTACTCATTGACAAAATAAGCTTTTGATCCATTCCTGGCAGAGACACTCAGTTCTCCCCCTCCTCTCTCCTCTCGCCCATACCATGGAATGAGCTATTGAAGGGGTTCTGCAAGATTAATTTGTAAACGGAGAGACAGAAAGTTGGCAAGGGGAGAGACAGGGAGGCCAGTGGGGGGAGGGAGGAAAAGAGAGAGGGAGAGAGGGCATTGTCATTGTGGAAGACATTGGAGGCAGGAGTCCAGCAGTACTCATCAGTACTCCCCAGCCCCAGAGTCATAGTCAGACACACTGTACTGCCACTGACCTCCACTAGCACTTGATTATGAGGGCCAGGAAGGGCGGCCATATTGGATTGGATTAAGGAAGGAGGTATTTTTTTTTAAAAGTTTGTCCTGGGGATGAATACTGCATCCTGTGCCAACAGTGACCAATGACAGGATAGTTAATACACCAAATGCAGTTATTAATTATGATACATGCAGTTGTGATACATGTTATGTGTTTTAGTGAATATAACACAAGAAGGTATTGTTTATTCTGAAAATGGTTTAACTGACTACAGCCAGAGAAGCGAGAGGGAAAGCTGAGTCCAAAATCTTTTTATTTTTTTAAATATATTTTTTGCTCACCAAGCGAGGAATTTGAGAGCGTGTCGAATTTGGTTGAGAAAAAATATATGGCATATTTGCTACGTGTGGCTTATTTGATCAAATGTAAGTTTCATAGTGGTTAGGTTTGTGCCCATTGTGTCTGTTGTTCACACCCGTATCTGCCCTTTCATTGGCTAGAATGGTCCCACCTGATCATGCCTCCTGCCCTGCCTTCCAGCTAACACAAAATGATGACGTTGATGACAATTATAGTGTGACGTCACACTTTGTGACACTAAAAAGTCAACCCACAAGGACAATGTTACCAAGTCATGACATAATTGTGACATAACATTCAGATGACTAACCTAACCCAACTATAGAGACTTTAATAACTCATCTCAGCTTCGTAGCATGTCGTCGGTGCACGGCTATGCTAAACATACAGCTAGAGAACTGGATAATAGCTGAAGAGCTGCTAGCTGCTGTCAATGAAACGCAGGCTGAATAACCTCCTCTATACTATAACTGGCACACACAATGTCCTTGGCAGAAAGCGGGGTCAGGCAGGCGGCTTGGCACACTGCTAGTGTGGAGGTGGAGAGAGAGGGATGGAAAGAGAGAGGGGGGATTTGTAAAAAATATAAGGACGATTTACTGTAAAGCTTATACAATATTACTGGTTGAATGGCTTGCAGTCGTGACTGCTTTGAATTCTATGTTCACTGACAGAATATCAGAGAACACAGCCGCTGGAAGGATTGAATGCCCTGCAATGTTTGTGTGTGTGTGCATCTCAGTATAGCAGTCCTACTCTGTGCTAAATATAGAAGTACAAAAAAGCAATGTTAGCTGTTTTTTTCTCCCCCTCTTTCTCAATTTGCCCCAGCCCCTCTCTCTCTTTCTTTTTTTCTCTTCCACTCTCTTTCTCGCTCTACCTCCCTCCCCTCTTGATCTCTCTATCTGCCTCTATCATCACTATCCCTTACCTTGGCTCTTTGTCTGTCTCTTTGTGTGCGGGGGTGGGTCTCTCAGGAGCGGGCTGCCAAGTGGCGGACGTCGGACGGCTTGATGGACGGCCTGACCACCAATGGCGTGCTGGTGATGCACCCGGCGGGGGAGTTTGTGTCTGAGCCGGCGCCGGGCGTGTGGCGGGAGATCTCGGTGTGTGGGAACGTCTTTGCCCTGCGGGAGACACGCTCGGCCCAGCAGAGGGGAACATTGGTGAGAGGGGGGGCATCAGTGGTAAGGGGGGGGGGGGGAATAAAGCCTCAAACCTGTCTGATTATCAGGACTACTGGAATCAATTGATTAGACTCTTGATGTTATGTGAATCATTTGATTAGATTTTTGATAGTATGTGAATCATTTGATTAGACTCCTGATGGTATTATTATCATTTGATGTGACTCTTGATGGTATGTGAATAATTTTATTAGATAATTGATGGTATGTGAATCATTTGATTAGATTGTTGATGGTATGTGAATCATTTGATTAGACTGTTGATGGTATGTGAATCATGGCTTTAATGTCTATGGGATGATCACAGTGCCATCAAGTGGTTGTTGGGAAGAGAAATACAATTCCAAACACCGAAAAAGGAAACAACATATGCAAATAGTTATGGGTTTGTCAGTTACAGTATTTTCTGGGCTTGTTTACTAATCCTCCCCCTATCCCCCCTCCCCTCCTCCCCAGGTGGAGAACGAGTCCAACACCCTGCAGGACGGCTCTCTAATCGACCTGTGCGGTGCCACCCTTCTGTGGCGCACCCCGTCGGGCCTGCGCCGCACCCCCACCCTCAAGCAGCTGGAGACCCTCCGCCAGGAGCTGAATGCCGCACGGCCCCAGTGCCCTGTGGGTTTCAACACCCTTGCCTTCCCCAGCCTGGCCCGGCGAGAGATTGTGGACAAGAAGCAGCCCTGGGTCTATGTCAACTGTGGTCACGTCCACGGCTACCACAACTGGGGCTACCGGAAAGACAAGGGCCATAACGTGGGCCCTGGAGGGACGGCTCCGGCGAGCACCGGGGAAAGGGAGTGCCCCATGTGCCGGCGCGTGGGCCCCTACGTGCCCCTGTGGCTGGGCTGTGAGGGCGGGCTGTACCTGGACGCGGGCCCCCCGACCCACGCCTTCTGCCCCTGTGGCCACGTGTGTTCGGAAAAGACAGTGGCGGGCTGGAGCCAGATCCCGCTGCCGCACGGCACACACGCCTTCCACGCCGCATGCCCCTTCTGTGGCACCTGGCTGACGGGCGAGCATGGGCACATCAAACTCATCTTTCAGGGGCCCGTCGACTAAGCCTGCCCCTGGGGGGTGAGATAGAGGGCAGGGTGGAGGGAGGGTGGACTATGGAAAAGTCTAAAAGGAAACATGAAGGGATAATCATTGGAAAGACTGTTGAAATGAAGATGGACTGAACTGAAGAGGTAAACGTGATGGAAGCAGATGAAGCATAAATGGTATTTAAGTTGTATTTGGGGAATATGTAAATAAAATGTGTTGAAATGAAAACGTGACAAGTGTTTGGTGATTTTTGGATTACTTATTGTAGATAAAAGGCGTGAATAGGTTCATCATCAGATTACTTGAACTGGTGAACTGGCTATGGTTTCATTGCCTGACCACTCATCCTGAATCGTGTGGAAAATAAACACTAGCGGGTATGGGAATTGGCAGGAGCGGTGTGGATGGGTCGTCGGACTACTAGTTTTAGTCAATCCAGATGAATCAGATCTAATGATGAAACCATCCATTGTGTATGATGGTGTTTACAGGTCTATAAACAAGAGTTTTTTGAGCACTTGGTTCCTCATTGACTCAATGTTAGAGCTAGATCTGCTACATGTTTCTATCCTGGTGATTGACTAATTAAATCGGATTCATCAGGATGGGTCTGAAGCACCATGAGGGCTGACTTCCTACCAGGCCATTAGCCAATCAACAGCATCCTAAACAGCTAATTGATGACACGAGTGGTTATCATCCTCCACTTGAGGAAACCCATTCAGTGAGGTTTGATTTCAACCTACAGAACCTCCCTGTTTCTCTCTCTCTGTCTGTTCGGTCTCCCACTGAGTAGTGTCTGGTACCCTGCCCCCTGTCTGCGGCGTCACCACACTATAAATAACTCACTCAAGGTCAGCAGCGCCCTGCCACAACGACAGGAGGGAGTGAGGGAGAGATGAAGGAAGGACAATGGGTCAGTTTAGTCATGAGAGATTCCACATAGGTCAGGGTCCTGGAGAGCTGATCTTGGTTCAGATCCCCCCCCCCCATGTAATCTTATTTACTGTGATCTAAAATGCACTCAGCACTCCAGACACTTTATGAATACAGGCCCTGTTCAATGACCGTATCACACTCTCAGATCAGTGCATATATCATTGGACTGATTTTGGACAATGTCCTAATTCTCAGCCTGACCGCTACTTAAGGATACGTGTCTAGACCATTGTCTGGCAGATGACTGAAAATAATGATGTATTTGGCATGTATCACAAAACCTAATTGAATTCAAAATCCAAATATAAATTTCAGTACACACGACTGCAATTCTTCATTGTAGTGACTTTCAGATTGCCATGCTAAAAGTAGCTTCATTGTTTAATATGTAATCCAAAAAGTGCTAGAATGGAATTAGCTGGTATGTTTTTTTGCTGAGAGGGTCTTCCTACAGCAATGAGCAGTCTGCAGCAGCAGTCCTAAGACTATATTAGAGTACTTTATATTAGAGCTGTCATTTCCCTGCCCACAGCATACTCTTTCTCCCAAGCAATACTCATTGTGAATGATTCTATTTGAAGCAGCTCCATACTGAACCCATTACTTCCCTCTCATGCAGAGTAAAAGAGTACACCATTAGATGAGCAGCTGTCTGGGCCTTCTTCACTCTCAACATTTGTTTATGTGTGTGTGTGTGTGTGTGTCAAATCAAGGACAAAGTAGAGCTGATAGGCAGGCTGCCAGGCAGATACAGGATCTGTTCCTGCCCTCCGGTGGTGATTCAGGGAAGAAAGTGACCTCTTGCGGCACCTCCAGCCGAGTACCCTCCTGCAGACACACACACGGTTGACATTGACTTGTACGTATAAACACAGACCTTCATATAGCTGACAACACTGGTGTACTGATACACATTACATGGGAGGAGGGGAATGAGGGACAGTTTACCCATGTTGACATTGATCTTTTGTATTCATTTTATTATATATATATATTTATAATATGTACATAAAAAAAACATCATGATCAAACTCAGCAGTGAGACAGAGAGCACCAAAGTAGACAAGCGAAAAACAGAAAAAAAGTGAGGATCAGGAGGGGACCTGCATGGCGCTCGTTATTAAAGAACCCGTGTTCCATTATTAAGCCATGGGAGAGCCACAAAGAAGTGTGCAAATTACACAGAAAAAAATAACAAATAAAAGATTTGAGCAGTTCCATCATTATCATATTCATGAGTACGAGCCCAAACAAAACCAGCCGCTAACTCCACCCCCACGTGTTGTCCCACCCTCATTTCCCAAACCCCTCCCTCATATCCGCCGATGGACCGAACACAATATTACCACAGTATATTTTCAATTAATATATTAAAATCAGTAGAATATCAAGAATTCTTGGTAGGAAAAGCACATTCAGAACCAATCAAAAAGGGCTGTTATAGCGTGAAAAGTCCAATTTAGCGAGTCTGTGTGACCGAGTGTCTCTGTGGAGAGTTGCAAACAATCGTTTCATTCACAGAAGGACTTGTGAGATTTGAGAGAAAAGCCTACCTGTGCTCAGGGAGCAGGAATGTCACGCACACAGACCGTCCCCGACCCTGACCCCACACACTACTGTTCCCTCCCGTCCTACCAGCGATTCCTTAGGCCTACCAGATCCTCAAATTCATCATACCAAACTGAATGAGCATGAAATGAGAGCTGGCACACAATCAAGTCTGGTTGAGTCTTGCGTCGCAGGCTTGGCCAAACCACATATGTAAAAGGCTCTACCAAAAAGACAACACCTTAACGTTAGTGCTAAGACGACTGCTGTATCTACTACCCTAAAGAATCACATCTACAAACAGATACTTTCTGTTAAACCTGCTCTCAGCCCTCGCGTCGCTCTTCTAGACATTAATGCTATAGACTGGTTGGTAGCCGTGTTCTGCAGACAGTAAGCGTTCACTAACTCGTCAGTACACATTGGACATCAGTTTTTAGAGGCTGCAACTTTACGTTACTACATGGAGCTCTGAGCCGGGAGGCCGAGGCTGTGGGAGGCCGAGGCTGTGCCACCTTAACTTCAACTACCTGTCGAAGACCGACCGGGAAAGTCCAAGCCAGTTTCCGTTTTATCGATGAGTCGTAGGAGCCATTCAGAGAACATTGTTGTAATATATTGATTGGCTTAAAGAGGCCGATGGGAGTTCATATCCGGTCTGCATGCCAAAACCAGTCAGTCCATGCTACCCCTGAACGTTCAAGCACAGTCAAACTCACTCCGACCCAATGAACCAGAATCTAGGACTTATTCGAAGACCGTAACGTGACCATGATGACCGTAACGTGACCATGATGACATAACATGCTCAAACCCAATGGAATGCTCAACGCCAAACTGAACCAGGCTCAATGACCATATAACATGACCGTACAACACGCTTACATAGTTGTCGTTAAGAGTACGACCATTCCAGTCTGCTCTTCTCATAGTAATAAAGACATACAGGTCGAAGGTTAGAACAGTTACACTGCCTACTGCACCATGTCAGACTGGCAACACCAAGGGCTAACCAAGAGGACAAGATGGACGTGTCAAGGGCTAACCAATAGGACAAGATGGACGTGTCAAGGGCTAACCAAGAGGACAAAATGGACGTGTCAAGGGCTAACCAAGAGGACGTGTCAAGGGCTAACCAAGAGGACAAGATGGACGTGTCAAGGGCTAACCAAGAGGACGTGTCAAGGGCTAACCAAGAGGACAAGATGGACGTGTCAAGGGCTAACCAAGAGGACGTGTCAAGGGCTAACCAAGAGGACAAAATGGACGTGTCAAGGGCTAACCAAGAGGACAAAATGGACGTGTCAAGGGCTAACCAAGAGGACAAAATGGACGTGTCAAGGGCTAACCAAGAGGACAAAATGGGCGTGTCAAGGGCTAACCAAGAGGACAAAATGGACGTGTCCATTCCACAACAGGCTCACTGTAGTGCTGTAACGAGTCTGTGGGTCCAGTCCTGGCTAACAGTACGTCACTGCAATTTCAACCATTTTCCTAAAGTCCCGTTGTAAACCATGACTACTTCTACAGAAAAATAGATTGAAAACTGAGGTTGTAATAACGAACAAAAGGCCAATATTCTCTGTTGTCAAGAACACAAACGCTTAGAGGCCATATTAGTAGTATTAGCCGTACTGTAGTGCATTACATTAATCCAAAACTAGCGCTGGTTAAGGTCAGGGGTTGGTTAAGGTCAGGGGTTGGAGGGTTTTCTCCACTTTCCTGCTAGGTTCCATAGTTCCATAGGAATGCCTGAGAAATCACACACAGCCATGAGAACCATGAGGACAGACTTGGAAGGGAACGGCGCAGGGCAGGTTCCTGTAGAAGGGGAACTCAGTCAGGGCAGGTTCCTGTAGAAGGGGAACTCAGTCAGGACAGCCAGGCCCATTAACACACATTCTGATCAGCCAAACACACTCCATGTCTTAAGCTATATAGAGGCTACTGGAACTAGCTAGCAGTTGACAATGATGAAGATTGAAGAACACCATTCACGCACTGATCTAGAGAGGGGTAATGAGTTGGCTACGCTTCATAATGACCACACTAACTGACATGAAACCATGACAACCATAAAAGAAATGCACTGTGGGACACGTGATGACAAACGGTGGATGGCAACACGGTCTGAGAAGTGGGCCATGGCCAAGGCATAAAGAACCTGTGGTGTGACATGCTACAGAGGTTATGCACGCGGTCCGTATCCTTCAGTCCAGTGAGGCACAGGAGGGAACAGTAGCTTTCAGAGACAACTCCCCAACTCCCCCGACCAAACATCCCAACCCCCCGACCAAACAACATCCCAACCCACCCGACCAAACAACATCCCAACCCACCCGATAAAGGAAGTTGGACAACATTTCAAGCAATTTTTACAAGCTTTTTCGATTAGAAAAAAACTACAGAAAATACAAATATCAAATAATAAAATCATTGTAATAACAATAAAATAATATGAACCAATAATCTATGAATATTAAGAGAGAATATTGCAAATTTCTTGTTTCATATGTCCTGTTAATTAGTTGAATATCGCTTGCCCAAGCCCCGACATACTAATCTAGTACTACGTCATGCCCCGTTCTGTGTGTGTACACTGTCTGTTTATGTTGAAGAACCACCTTGGGCATACTGTAATATAGAGTCCTGACAACTTAAAAGACATACAAACATGACTTAAGCAGATCTCAAATATTTATGCGTTTTTTTTGTTTGGTCTTTTTTGTGTGAAATCCTAACAAGGAGTGATGTGAGCTAACTAACACCATACAGTATATTAAAGCACTCTCTCACTCCATCCTCCCGTCTGCATGTAGAGGGATGAAGGGAAGGAGTGATTCCAAGTTCAACCAAAAGTTCTCCTGTTCTGTGTCGAATCAACCTAAAGCTCAGGCTCTACGGGGAGTCAGAGCGATCCTTCCCAGCACCCTCTTCTCCACACAAAGTGTATGTCTCTCCCCTCTCTGCTGATGCCTTCCTTCAGAGTCCGGTCTATTCATTCTATTTCTAAGATACCCGTATCCTAGATACCCGTATCCTCATCGATTAATATGCTGGATGACTGTTAGGACGCTGGTAGTGGTGCAGTCTGCCCCAACGCCAATTCAGTTCATACAATGGATGGATGGATGGATACATGGGTATAAATAGTGCATTAGTGTTACTATTGCATGTGGAACGTAGACCGTAGGCTAGATTGAAAACGTCACTCACTTGACACCTATAAACAGACTTAAGATGGTGACACGTAGTCATGACTACAAGGCACCCCAGCAGTCTGAGATAAAACAGGGCCAATACATAAATGACAGATTACTGTAGCACTCTAAACTGAATTTGCTATAGGACTTCCATTGGATAGCAATGACAGACATAGCCTAAAGGAAAGAGAACCTCACCTGTGACGACTTCCTGTTGTCTGTCTGTGTGTGTGTGTGCGTGTGTGTATGTATGTGTGTGTGTGTGTGTGTGTATGTGTGTGTGTACACAGGAGAGGGAGAGAGATAAGCGCTCGCCGGAATCTAAAACCTAATCTTCTATCACCCAGTTCTCCTCTAAGTCAATACCAATCTTTTCTCATATCTGTTTACGTTCCTGACTCATCGCTTGGAAAAAAAGAAAAAAAAGTTCAAACTAACCACCACCTAACTTTTCTCTTTACTTTTTTGTGGGGAGATGTGGTCTTAAAGTCAGTCCCCAGTTCTCACCCCTCAAATCCTCCCCTCCCTATCCAACCACCCATCCCGCGGCAAGAGTAAGAGAACGGGAGATGGGAGGGAGGCTGAGGGATTAAGAGGTGGAGGAAGTGAAGCCCAGAGCAGGGAGGGTGAAGAAGAGGAGAGCATCCAGAACAGAGTCCAGTTTAACAGCACCCCCCTCCAGACTGCCTGACAGGGGTGCTGTCGATCTTCAGGTTGGGCTTGTCCCCTCCAGCTGTGGCCCCGGGGCCCATCCTCTTCTTGATCTCAGCAGCCATGGTCATGAAGGCCTGCTCCACGTTGGTGGCGTTCTTGGCACTTGTTTCCAGGAAGGGGATGGCCAGGGAGTCAGCAAATTCCTGCAGGCGGCAAATAGGGACAGAATAGATAGGGGTCAAACGTATGTATTTTATGTATGTGTGTGTGTGTGTGTGTGTGTGTGTGTGTGTGTGTGTGTGTGTGTGTGTGTGTGTGTGTGTGTGTGTGTGTGCGTACGTAACCTCTGCAAAAAAAGAAACGTCCTCGCACAATCAACTGCGTTTATTTCCAGCAAACTTAACATGTGTAAATATGTGTATGAACATAACAAGATTCAACAACTGAGACATAAACTGAACAAGTTCCACAGACATGTGACTAACAGAAATGGAATAATGTGTCCCTGAACAAGGGGGGGGGGGGGGTCAAAATGAAAAGTAACAGTGTGGCCACCAGCTGCATTAAGTACTGCAGTACATATCCTCCTCATGGACTGCACCAGATGTGCCAGTTCTTGCTGTGAGATGTTACCCCACTCTTCCACCAAGGCACCTGCAAGTTCCCAAAATTTCTGGGGGGAATGGTCCTATCCCTCACCCTCCGATCCAACAGGTCCCAGACGTGCTCAATGGGATTGAGATCCGGGCTCTTCACTGGCCATGACAGAACAGTGACATTCCTGTCTTGCGGGAAATCACTCACAGAACGAGCAGTATGGCTGGTGGCATTGTCATGCTGGAGGGTCATGTCAGGATGAGCCTGCAGGAAGGGTACCACATGAGGGAGGGGGATGTCTTCCCTGTAACGCACAGCATTGAGATTGCCTGCAATGAAAACAAGCTTAGTCCGATGATGCTGTGACACACCGCCCCAGACCATAACGGACCCTCTACCTCCAAACCGATCCCGCTCCAGAGTACAGGCCTCGGTGTAACACTCATTCCTTCGACGACAAACGTGAATCCGACCAGCATCCCTGGTGAGACAAAACCGCGACTCGTCAGTGAAGAGCACTTTTTGCCAGTCCTGTCTGGTTTGTGCCCATAGGCAACGTTGTTGTCGGTGATGTCTGGTGAGGACCTGCCTTACAGCAGGCCTACAAGCCCTCAGTCCAGCCTCTCTCAGCCTGTTGTATTGTTCATTAAAAAGCTGTATAACGGTTAAAAAATGTTGGTATTGTACACGTTAAATTGTCAAAAAGTACTGGCAGTATGGTGCGTAATTTTGTCTGTGAGTTTAATATGCACTAGTGGTGGGGAAATTATTTATACAGTTGCATATCACAATATTATATCTATACTTTTGACTCAAAATATCTTTTTTTTTTTTAAATCTGACCAATGAAAAAAAAAAAGTTAAAAGATCTAATATTATGCATTCGATCCCCCACATTAATGATGATATAGATTTAGAGAGATATTGAGCGCTCAAAACAAAGAAATTCAATAATTGATTTGTGTAGCCTGAAATCTCCTAAACACTACTCATAGGGAGTGCATTTCATCTGGGATTGTAGGTGTTGTATGGTAGCTGTACCTTGGCTGTTGTGTAGTCCACTACTTTCTTGGTGGTGAGGTCACACTTGTTCCCCACCAGCAGCTTGTTGACGTTCTCGCTGGCGTAGCGATCGATCTCCTGCAGCCACTGCTTCACATTGTTGTACGACTCCTACAGAGCAGGACGGAGACACACAAGACAGAGCGTGAGATTAGTGACAGTGAATGGCTGCCTATCCTACAGGCATGTGAGAAACAGGTAGAGGGCTAATATGTCCATGCAAAAGACAACATTGTAGTATGTCAAAAGGACTTGGGAAGTACAGCATTTGATTAAGAATAGTTCAAACCCAATAGGACTATGTCTAGCACAGATCGCCTCCGAACTAATGACCCACCTGATCTGTGACATCATAGACCACGATGATGCCGTGGGCGCCCCTGTAGTAACTGGAGGTGATGGTGCGGAACCTCTCCTGACCAGCAGTGTCCCACTGAGAGAGGGAGGGAGTGGAGAACGACAAAAGTGACATGGAGGGGAGAGAGAGGTGTTGAATGCCAACAAACAAAACAGACCAGGTTCATTTAAATGACTAAAAAACACACACTTGCCTGTCGTCACCCAAGTTCACATCATTCCTGTCCTGAAAGCATCTGGATTAGCACTAGGTATGTACGGTCAATAGAAAATCACACTAACATCTATAGTGCACCTCCTTGGATCTAAAGAGGCATGTTAGGAACAGAACGGGGTCCCTGTTGTTTAGCCTTAGGGTGAGTCGTTAAACTACAGAGCAAACACAGGAGGTAAAGCTAAGCAACATACATACTGAACCGTTTATCAAATCTAGTCAAGAAATGGTGTTGGAATAAAGGCGCGGGGAGTGGCGGTGGTGTTGGGAGTGGGCAGTGGTGGTGGTGTTGGGAGTGGGCAGTGGTGGTGGTGTTGGGAGTGGGCAGTGGTGGTGGTGGGAGTGGGCAGTGGTGGTGGTGGGAGTGGGAGTGGGCAGTGGTGGTGGTGGTGTTGGGAGTGGGCAGTGGTGGTGGTGTTGGGAGTGGGCAGTGGCGGTGGTGTTGGGAGTGGGCAGTGGTGGTGGTGTTGGGAGTGGGCAGTGGTGGTGGTGGTGGTGGGAGTGGGCAGTGGTGGTGGTGGGAGTGGGCAGTGGTGGGAGTGGGCAGTGGTGGTGGTGTTGGGAGTGGGCACTGGCGGTGGTGTTGGGAGTGGGCAGTGGTGGTGGTGGTGTTGGGAGTGGGCAGTGGTGGTGGTGGTGTTGGGAGTGGGCAGTGGTGGTGGTGTTGGGAGTGGGCAGTGGTGGTGGGAGTGGGCAGTGGTGGTGGTGTTGGGAGTGGGCAGTGGTGGTGGTGTTGGGAGTGGGCAGTGGTGGTGGGAGTGGTGGTGGTGTTGGGAGTGGGCAGTGGTGGTGGTGTTGGGAGTGGGCAGTGGTGGTGGGAGTGGCGAGTGGTGGTGGTGTTGGGAGTGGGCAGTGGTGGTGGTGTTGGGAGTGGGCAGTGGTGGTGGTGTTGGGAGTGGGCAGTGGTGGTGGTGTTGGGAGTGGGCAGTGGTGGTGGTGTTGGGAGTGGGCAGTGGTGGTGGTGGTGGGAGTGGGCAGTGGTGGTGGTGGTGGGAGTGGGGAGTGGTGGTGGTGGGAGTGGGCAGTGGTGGTGGTGTTGGGAGTGGCAGTAATGATGGTGTTGTTTTAATAAAATCAACGATACTTGTCTGATGCTTTAAGCTCACTGTTTGATGAAATACGACACAAATTACTCAAGTGGGAGCCAGAGATACAGATAACCAGAAGGAAAAAAAACCTAACCTGTCCCGACCATCCTCTTCCCGCTCCTACTGGCTTTCCCAGATTCTGTCATTACTCTCCGGAAGTTGCCGGTAAAAGGCTACACAAAGAGTCTGCAAACTGTCTCATGTGGAACGTCCATTTATCTTACCATTTCTACCAATCTGCACGCCCGTTATGGTTTTCATATGCATATAGTTTCATTTCATTTATAATAATGTCTTCATATCTCAAAATCATTGTCATGTGGTTAATCAAAATTATATCCAAACCTAAATGAAAATGATAAACATAAGTTACTTCTATTGCCAAATATGTAAAACTAGCCTATGAAGCAAACAAATAAACCCATTGCAGGTAGAAAATATCCTGATTAAAATAAATATGATATAAATCACATGGGCTAAAAATGGCCTGTCTGCAATGAACTTAAAACATTGTATCAACTATAAACTTGGGTCAGAACGGAAGCTCCTTGCAACATTGTCTAAAATATTCTGGGCCTTTACCGTGCCAGTGAGCTCGGGACAGACACACAGCTGTAGGCTACTTCGCACCTCTCTGATTCAGAGGGGTTAAATGTGGAAGACACATTTCAGTTGAACAACTGACTAGGTATCCCCCTTTCCCTTGTTTGCGCTTGGGATAAGAAGTAATCACGTAGGCCTATTGAATGAGGAACTATTGTAATTCTCAATGGATGTTAAAAACAGACTGTGTTTTGCTTGCTGTTAGAGGTGAAGAAAACATTACTTTGAGAAGCTCCACAGGTCATTAGCGGTGGTGCATTAAGCCAATCAGAAATACTATCAGATCCCCAAATGGGCACATTTATATGCCTACATTTGCGAGCATGCACGGTAGCCTATTGGCCAGCTTCTATGCGTAATCAGGAGCGCGTCCTTACTCAACATGGACAGGAGCGCTCCAAACAACAGACAATGACTAAATTGACAAAACTCGTAAATGGAATGAAATAATCCAAAAACAAGTTTCTCACAAATGTAGCATAGGTTGTGCGCTCTGTAAATAACATGTCCACTCCTCAATGAGAACGGTAAAAGACTAGAATAATAAAATATTGAACGCATTAACAGACATTACCGTAACCAAACAAATAATTGGGGTCAGTGGTAGTAGTCACACTGTTGGTAGTGGTGGTGCGGTGATGTTGGTAGTAGAGGTCGACTGATTAATCGGAATGGCCGATTAATTAGGGCCGATTTCAAGTTTTCATAACAATCGGAAATCTGTATTTTTGGGTGCCGATTTTTTTTATACCTTTATTTAATTAGGCAAGTCAGTTAAGAACATTAACATTAATATATAATATTAATATTTTCAATGACGGCCTAGGAACGGTGGGTTAACTGCCTTTTTCAGGGGTAGAACGACAGATTTTCACCTTGTCAGCTCGGGGGATCTACTCTTGCAACCTTACAGTTAACTAGTCCAACGCTCTAACCACCTGCCTCTCATTGCACTCCACGAGGAGACTGCCTGTAATGAGAATGCAGTAAGCCAAGGTAAGTTGCTAGCTAGCATTAAACTTATCTTATAAAAAACAATCAATCAATCATAATCACTAGTTATAACTACACATGGTTGATGATATTACTAGTTTATCTAGCGTGTCCTGTGTTGCATGTAATCGATGCAACGCTGTGGGATGATTTAACAAAAGCGCGTTTGCGAAAAAAGCACAATCGTTGGACGACTGTACCTAACCATAAATACCAATGCCTTTCTTAAAATCAATATACAGAAGTATATATTTTTAAACCTGCATATTTAGCTAAAAGAAATCCAGGTTAGCAGGCAATATTAACCAGGTGAAATTGTGTCACTTCTCTTGCGTTCATTGCACGCAGAGTTAGGGTAAATGCAACAGTTTGGGCTGACTGGCTCACTGCGAAATAATTTGCCAGAATTTTATGTAATTATGACATATATTGAAGGTTGTGCAATGTAATAAGAATATTTAGACTTAAGGATGCCACCCGTTAGATAAAATACCGAACGGTTCCGTATTTCACTGAAATAATAAAAGTTTGTTTTCGAAATGATAGTTTCCAGATTCTACCATATTAATGACCAAAGGCTCGTAGTTCTGTGTGTTATGTTATAATTAAGTCTATGATTTGATAGAGCAGTCTGACTGAGCGGTGGTAGGCAGCAGCAGGCTCGTAAGCATTAATTCAAACAGCACTTTTGTGCATTTTGCCAGCAGCTCCTCGCAAGCACAGCGCTGTTTATGACTTCAAGCCTATCAGCCTAATGGCTGGTGTAACCGATGTGAAATGGCTAGCTAGTTAGCTGGGTGCGCGCTAATAGCGTTTCAAACGTCACTCGCTCTGAGGAGTAGTTATTCCCCTTGCTCTGCAAGGGCCGCGGCTTTTGTGGAGCGATGGGTAACGCTGCTTCGAGTGTGGCTGTTGTCGATGTGTTCCTGGTTCGAGGCGAGGAGAGGGACGGAAGCTATACTGTTACACTATACTGCAATACTATAGTGCCTATAGGAACATCCAATAGTCAAAGGTATATGAAATACAAATGGTAGAGAGAGAAATAGTCCTATAAATACTATATTAACTACAACCTAAAAACCTCTTACCTGGGAATATTTAAGTCTCATGTTAAAAGGAACGACCAGCTTTCATATGTTCTCATGTTCTGAGCAAGGAACTCAAACGTTAGCTTTCTTACATGGCACATATTGCACTTTTACTTTCTTCTCCAACACTTTGTTTTTGCATTATTTAAACCAAATTCAACATATTTCATTATTTATTTGAGGCTAAATGGATTTTTAATTATGTATTATATTAAGTTAAAATAAGTGTTCATTTCGTATTGTTGTAATTGTCATTATTACAAATAAATAAATAAATAGTCAGATTAATCGGTATCTGCTTTTTTTGGTCCTCCAATAATAGGTATCGGCGTTGAAAAATCATAAATCGGTCGACTAGTTGGTAGTGGTAGAGGTGGTGGTGTTGGTAGAGGTGGTGGTAGTGGTAGTGGTGGTAGTGGTAGAGGTGTTGGTAGAGGTGTTGGTAGTGGTAGAGGTGTTGGTAGAGGTGTTGGTAGAGGTGTTGGTAGAGGTGTTGGTAGAGGTGTTGGTAGTGGTGTTGGTAGTGGTGTTGGTAGAGGTAGTGGTAGTGGTGTTGGTAGAGGTGGTGGTAGTGGTAGAGGTGGTGGTAGTGGTAGAGGTGGTGGTAGAGGTGGTGGTAGTGGTAGAGGTGTTGGTAGTGGTAGAGGTGGTGGTAGTGGTAGAGGTGGTGGTAGAGGTGTTGGTAGTGGTGTTGGTAGTGGTAGTGGTAGAGGTGGTGGTAGAGGTGGTGGTAGTGGTGTTGGTAGAGGTGGTGGTAGAGGTAGTGGTAGAGGTAGTGGTAGTGGTAGAGGTAGTGGTAGTGGTAGAGGTGGTGGTAGAGGTGTTGGTAGTGGTGGTGGTGGTAGAGGTGGTGGTAGTGGTGTTGGTAGTGGTGTTGGTAGAGGTGGTGGTGTTGGTAGAGGTGGTGGTGTTGGTAGAGGTGGTGGTAGTGGTATAGGTGGTGGTAGAGGTAGAGGTGGTGGTAGTGGTAGAGGTAGTGGTAGAGGTGGTGGTAGTGGTAGAGGTAGTGGTAGAGGTGGTAGTGGAGTTGGCAGTGGTGGTGGTACTGGTAGAGGCGGTGGTGTGGTAGAGGTAGTGGTAGTGGTAGAGGTGGTGGTAGAGGAGTTGGTAGTGGTGGTGGTAGTAGTAGTGGAGTTGGTAGTGGTGGTGGTAGAGGTGTTGGTTGTGGTGTTGGTAGTGGTAGAGGTGGTGGTAGAGGAGTTGGTAGTGGTGGAGGTAGGGGAGTTGGTAGTGGTGGTGATAGTGGTAGAGGTGTTGGTTGTGGTGTTGGTAGTGGTGTTGGTAGAGGTGGTGGTAGAGGAGTTGGTAGTGGTGGTGGTAGAGGAGTTGGTAGAGGTGTTGGTGGTGGTAGAGGTGTTGGTGGTGGTGGTAGAGGTGTTGGTGGTGGTAGAGGTGTTGGTAGAGGTAGAGGTGTTGGTAGAGGTGTTGGTAGAGGTAGAGGTGTTGGTAGAGGTGTTGGTAGAGGTGTTGGTCGTGTTGTTGATCGTGGTAGTGGTGTTGGTAGAGGAGTTGGTAGTAGTGGTGGTAGTGGTAGAGGTAGAGGTGTTGGTAGAGGTGTTGGTAGAGGTAGTGGTGTTGATAGTGGTAGAGGTGGTCATTGTGTCAGACTCACAATCTGTAGTTTGATGGTCTTGCCGTCCAGCTCGATGGTGCGGATCTTGAAGTCTACACCGATGGTGCTGATGTAGCTCTCTGTGTAGGTGTCATCCTGGAGGCAGGGAAGAGAGAACAGTTAGACAGATCCAAGAAACTGCATTTTTGACAGAAGGCACCAGAACGCCACTTACTAAATAGCTGTGTACAGTAATAGTATATACAGTGAGTATACTTACAGCAAAGCGGAGCAGAAGACAGGACTTTCCCACACCGGAGTCACCAATAAGGAGGAGCTTGAACAGGTAGTCACTGAAATGAAAGCATCCAGCATTAGACCAAAGACTAGACATTATAAACACTGTTGCTACTTGACTCTAGTAATAAGCACTACTACTGATGTCAAGTTGCATCAATTTATTCTATTTAGGATTAGTGTTGTCATGGTACCAAAGTGTTACTAACGATATGATAGAGTAGTATCGCAATACCACGGGAAGAAAAATATAATCAGTGGCCTAGTGTCCTGTTCGCCCCGCCCCGTCCCCCGGACGGTTGTTTACGTTTTCTAAACGTTTTACGCATGTGCTACGCAAAAACCTGTCACTGAAATTCACACTTCTCACTCAATACAAAACATTGAATTTAACTTCACACCGTTCAGTGTATAATAATATACGGCATAGAATGGCTGATTTGCTCATATTTGCAAAGGCATATCTGTGATTTGGCTGTAGGAATGGGAGGAAGGAATATATCCTCAACAAAGATATAATCGCAACATGTAAAGTGTTTCATGTTTATCCATCTACCTGACCGGTGTGGCATATCAAGAAGCTGATTAAACAGCATGATCATTACACAGGTGCACCTTGTGCTGGATGCAATAAAAGGCAACTAGAATGTGCAGTTGTGTCACACAACACCACAGATGTCTCAAGTTGAGGGAGCATGCAATTGGCATGCTGACTGCAGGCATGTCCAACAGAGCTGTTGCCAGAGAATTGAATGCTCATTTCTCTACCATAATCCACCTCCAACGTCATTTTAGATAATTGGGCAGTACATCCAACTGGCCTCACAACCACAGCAACATGATCACGCCAGACCAGGACCTCCACATCCGGCTTCTTCGCCTGTGGGATCGTCTGAGGAGGGGGGTTGCTGAGAAGTATTTTGTTCTGTAATAAAGCCCTTTTGTGGGGAAAAACTCATTCTGATTAGCTGGGCCTGGCTCCCAAATGGGTGGGCCTATGCACTCTCATGGCCACTGCCCAGTAATGTGAAATGCATAGATTAGGGCCTAATTTATTTATTTCAATTGACTGATTTCCTTCTATGTCCTATAACTAAGTAAAATCTTTGAAATTGTTGCGTTTATATTTTCATTCAGTATACATGCATAATGATCTACATGTTATTGTAGCAGTAAGGGGAAAACACAACATGAAACCTTCTTTACCCTTCACTTAACAGACACACACACTTTCCCTCTGTTCCGCACACCCTCCCTGGTCTCCCTCTCTCATAAACACACACCACTCTCTCTCCAACAAATACACACACACTGCTACCAATTTTTAAGACGTTAGGAACCAAACAGAATTTAAAGAGCACTTGTAAGAAATAGATTTTTGAAATAGTTATTAGGCCTATATGAATCCTACTTTTTGAAATACATCTCAAGAGAGCAGAGCCTTGTCCTTTTTTCCTGGGCAAATCAAATGTGCCTACTAGACCTACTGTCAGCTAGCTAGGTAACATAACTGAACAACGTTGTTTGTGAAATTATATAAAATGTGTGCTAATCCCAATAGGTAATATGGGTATTTTTTGAACCGTTTAGGCTAGAGACAAGACCTCTGGTAATATGGGTCATATTTGAACCGTTTAGGCTAGAGACAAACCGTTTTCTTTGCTGTAAAGGTGCAGGCATGCCTGTCGCGAACGGTGCTCCAGTTTCCCTCTCTGACACTGAGAGGCGGCATGACAGTGAACTTGCAAAGTCTCCACAGGCTGGTGAGTGCTCTTGGTTATAACAGGCGATGAAATTATACAATGTATCAACATTGCACACTCTGCACGCTGCTCCAATGTAACAAATGTACAACTAACAGAAGACTCATCAGGGTCTGTATCCCTGCTCGCCATCACGGCTAAATCATATTTTAAAAACTGATGGAAAAATAGATGCGCATGAAGAGAGGATGGAGAGAAGCAGGTGAGTGAGGGCTGGCAGAGGATGTAGCTCGATGATTACAGCTGCCACATGTGATATGCGCATGAAAGTGAAATGGATATTATTGGACCTGCGCATACAAGGAGACTAATGGCTTTTTCTTAAATTCAACTGAATTTATCAACAAAAAGGACTTTATAAACATCTTATAACAGGCGCCAGCAGGTTCTTTCGATCGGTAGTATCATATGAAACGGTATTCTAAAATGTTGGTATCATAAGTTTAATTATGTTTTGGTACCGTGATATTGCAGTGGTACTAGTATACCTTGCAACACTACTTAGGATAGCGTAGGATTGTAGGCTTAAGCCCAATATAAAGAAAGTGTGGAGAAAGACTGCCGAGGCATGAAAGGATCACATCATGGTGATACCAATATTAATTTGTGTTCAAGCAACTACTTTTACATAGGGCATTTAGCTGTGCCTCTGGCTGTACACAGAACTAAATGTTTAATATTATGCTGAGCAACTATCATCATGACTGCCATTACTGCCGTTACACACGGTATGTACTCCCAAATCCACCTTCGGCCAAGTATGGCTAGCTGCAGTCCAATATGGCGACCGGAGTATGGGCGAGGGGGTGTTTCGAAAGGAGTGGGTGTACGGAAAACGAATCAGCAGTCACTCAATTAGCCCGTGTCAGCTAACATTTTATAGATTGGTAAATTAGTCTAGCGGCCAACTATCTAAACCAATTGATCATCAGTTATATTAAAAACTGCAAACATCTGCCTCCACCCTATGGAAAAATGTGTAGAATTGCAGGAAATGAACTTTAAAACGTAAATGTTCTCTTCACTGTCAAGAGGGGGGCTGCTAAAATGTTTTGCCTGCAAGGTGGGGGGTATCAATGTGGGTATGCAGACCCATGAGCCACTGGCCCCTCATGATGAGTTCCGTTTTTTTGTGGCCCCCACCCCCATCAAAATTGCCCAATCCCTGGTCTAATCTATGGCAGAGCGCTTTTGACACACCCACACTCTGGTCTCCTTACGAGGCTCCTTCTCCCTTCAGCACCTCCGATAAAAATCACTCATTACACAGGTCGACTGATCCAGCAGCACTACAGTATCGCGAAAGAATATTCGTTTTATTTAGACCTTTTTTTTAAAAAGTACATAACGTTGGCAACGGCAGTAATGACGATAGTTGTTCGGCGAAATTGCATATTCTGGTGAGTACCGAAAGGAATTGACATAACGTTTGCACAGCTGGTCAATGGGACTTTGAATTGAAGGATCCTGTGCGTCAGAGCAGATCTCGTCTCCTCAAGCCCATATACTCTGGCTCAGTAGCACCTAAGTTTTGGCCCGAACATTAACATAGTTATTATTAGCTAGTTAGCTACATTACGTTGCAGCTAGAGACAAAGAACCTTCACAGAACTGTGAGTGTGTCTTTCTGACAAAGCGATCTCAGATCTCACCTGCTACTGTAACTACTGCACCGGGGTGACGTTTAAGCACAACGTCCTAATTCTCCGGTCACCACCGCACCGAGCATTTCAGGGCCACACACAAGTGACAGATGTTTAAGGGACAAGAAATCTAGCTGTATTTATTGACAATGCGTAACGTTATATCAATGACGTGATGCCTAGCTAGCTATGTGTATGTAAAAGATTATGCTAGCTAGCGTTGGTTGGCACGGGAAAGAGATCAGCTGACGCTAGCTAGCTGAAAAGCTACATACCGCTCGAAACTCATGTTATGGAACTGCCCGCACCAAACAATAGCTTGTTTGATAATTCATGTACCATTACAGTAAAATATATTAGTGGGTCGGCGGGTCTACTCACTATTCTGGATTCATGATTTGACTGATGTTCGGGATGTGTTTTTCTTTCGGCGATTTGACTGTTCCTCCTCTCACTCACAAGCAAAAGATGACTTGTAGGTCTGGATATCCGAAGCACTTGAATGTCTATTTCACCGTCTTTTTTTTAACCTAACCTTGTTCTTCTTGGGTGTCTAATCGTTATGAGGCTATATAACGTTTAAAGACATTCCTATTTTCTTCTGATTTGACAGGTTTATTTGATCCTTTTGATTTCTTTCTGTGTCCGCTCCTCGCTAGAAGTACAAGATGGCTGCGCAGGTGCGGCAGTGACATCAAATGATGTGGCACTACAGACAAATCTAGAACGGGTCTGATGATGGGAGTTGTAGTTCAAAGTCTACTTCCGCGTTCAAAACAACTAGGAACTCGGAAATCTCCGACTTTAGTGCGATCAAGACAACTAGGAACTCGGAAATCTCCGACTTTAGTGCGATCAAGACAACTGGGAACAACTGGGAACTCGAAACAATTTTTTTGCTCCAACTCAGTATTCCAAGTCGGGCACTCGGACCTTTTTTTTTTTGCTCCGACTTTCCGACCTAAAGATCACTGACGTCATGATTTGACCTCGTTTCTATTCGAGTTCCCAGTTGTCATGAATACACCATACCTGGACATGGTGACACCGCAGACTTTCTAAGCCCAAAGGCGAAACATCGCGAGACTGCTGCGAACGCTAGCGAAACAGACCAAACATACCGGCCGGGATTTGAGAAGACAATGAGAAAATTGAAAAATTATTCCTTTGTTACTTTTTCGAAATCTAAAGGCACAACCTAGATCAGAGCCAATGTCTTAAGTAGTTGAACATGTTATTACTCCAAACTAGCGAAAGTGACAAACTGACACGTTTACATTTTCGTGAAAAACAACTTCATAACGGAGTGCCTTTGATTTGACGGCCTGCATATGCGCAGTTCCGCTCGAGACGACGGTTAGACCCGATGACGTGTATCTACGCATGAGCATTGCAAGCTAACGTCGCCATGAGCTCGCAAACAAGTGTGATCGGGGATTTCTTTTGGAGAAGCAGTTTTAGCTTATCTTCATACTGTACTGTCTTTGGTGACACATCACACTCCATTCTTGCACAATATCACTCTTTCTTCATGCAAATTTGAACTCTGTAAAAATGTAATGCTTTTATGTAGTTATGGGTTTGAAAGATCATCCATAAAACAATGTTCATTATAAAAAAAAAACATATTTGATTATCAAACATTATTTACAGAAGTTGGAGAAACATTGTGGCACACCAATCATCAGTAGAGAAGGTAATGCCCAGCAATCTGTCTGCCACACACACACACACACACACACACACACATAGGGAGATCGAGATACTGTACATATAAAAGTGTCAAGGTGATTTGAATTTATCGAAATTTGATATGTTGATTTGTGCCGAGGTATCTAACCACAGAGATGACGCATGGAATAAACACATTCAAACACACTTGGATTGTTGTAGGCTATAACCGTAGCTGACAGAACATAAAACACCCACAATGCCTTCCTAATCCACTGTCTACACAGCAGACTCAGTTTTCGTACACAACAGATATCCTTCCTCATCTTTCTTGGGTGGAGGTTTAGCATTAGCCCCAGCCCCCACAGGGGTGGGCAGGTACACGTTCCCCACTGCGCCCTCCTCGAAACCGGGGTTGTCATATCCATCGGCAACCCACGGACTGTAAGTGGCAGCCTCCAGGCCCTGGTTGATGTAGTGGGCCTCCTGGCTGGCCTCCAGCGGGGGCAGCTCAAACAGAAGGGCTTTGAGTGTCTCCCCCAGCTCCCTGAAATCAGGCCTGTGTCCTGGCTCCCTGTGCCAACAACTCAGCATCACCTCATAACTAGGGGGGAGATGAGAGGTGCAAGGATGAGATGAGTAGATATACAGTGCATATATACAGTATATATATATCTACTTTCTCTCCCTCATCTCGTGAGATGAGAGAGAGATGAGAGAGAGAGAGAGAGAGAGATATCAGACAGTGCAGAAAGGAAGAGAGAAGGGGAGAAGAAGATGGATTGAGATAGAACAAAGGAAAGAGACCGTATCAGAGAGAGGAAGGAAGATGGATTGAGAGAGAGAGGAAGGAAGATGGATTGAGAGGGAGAGGCAGGGTGAACATATAATTCATTGCACAGACAATATCACCTCTGTGGACATGCTCCATGTTGCCCAACTCTCAGTTACAGCCTGTCGTGCCAATAAGGCTCACGTTGATTCAATTAGTTAGAACTACAGGGGAGGTCCAGAAGCTAGCCAATAAATATTTGGGGAGAAACCAGGCGCACTTTATGTCCCACTGGGCACAGACGTCAGTTCAACATCTAGCTTTGATCAGTGGTGTAAAGTACTTAAGTAAAAATACTTTAAAGTACTACTTAAGTCGTTTTGGGGGGTATCTGGACATTACTTTGCTTTTACTCCACTACATTCCTGAAGAAAATATGTACTTTTTACTCCATACATTTTCCCTGATACCCAAAAGTACTCGTCACATTTTGAATGCTCAGCAGGACAGCAATATGGTCCATTTCACATAAATATTAATATAACGTGTTGTCAACCCTACTGTCTCTGATCTGGAGGACTCACTAAACACAAATACTGCATTTGTAAATAATGTCTGAGTGTTGGAGTGTGTCCCTGGCTGTCCGTAAATGTAAAAAACAAGAACATCATGCCATCATCTGGTTTGCTTAATAAACAGAATTTGATGTACAGCATTTACTTTTACTTCATACTTTTACTCAAGTATGACAATTTAGTATTTCTTCCACATCTGTACTTAAGTACATTTAAAACCAGATACTTTTAGACTTTTACTCAGGTAGTATTTTACTGAGTCACTTTCATTTTTACTTGAGGCCTTTTTCTATTAAGGTATCTTTACTCAAGTATGACAATTGAGTACTTTTTTTCACCACTGGCTTTGATTTACATTTGGTTGAGTTGTCAAATAACGTGAATTCAACGTGAAATCGACCAAAACTGTCACCCTGTCATTGGATGAAGGTTAAAAGTTGGGTGAAAAAATGGATGACTTGTTGCTAACCCAATCAGTTTTCCACGTTGATTCAACGTCATCACATTACAGATTTTGGCTGAAATGACGTGGAAACAACATTGATTCAACGTCATCACATTACAGATTTTGGCTGAAATGACGTGGAAACAACATTGATTCAACGTCATCACATTACAGATTTTGGCTGAAATGACGTGGAAACAACATTGATTCAACGTCATCACATTACAGATTTTGGCTGAAATGACGTGGAAACAACATTGATTCAACGTCATCACATTACAGATTTTGGCTGAAATGACGTGGAAACAACATTGATTCAACGTCATCACATTACAGATTTTGGCTGAAATGACTTGGAAACAACATTGATTCAACGTCATCACATTACAGATTTTGGCTGAAATGACATGGAAACAACATTGATTCAACATCATCACATTACAGATTTTGGCTGAAATGATGTGGAAACAACATTGATTCAACGTCATCACATTACAGATTTTGGCTGAAATGACGTGGAAACAACATTGATTCAACCAGTTTTTGCCCAGTGGGATTCAAACATGGTCCAAGTTGTCAGCAACTCTGTGTGAATCTGTAAACTGAAGTTTTCACTAAATACAGCTTCAAATGCAATTAATTATTGCACTCACACATTACATTGTAAACACAGGCTACTGGTAACCATATCTACGTTCACAAAACTAGCATCAGTTCTTGTGAACATGCATTGAGCTACATTCCCCCATTGACTCCATAACAAGTGAGGTCATACTACTAAACTAGACAAGAATAAAGTGAGGACTCACAGTTTGTCATCACACTCAGGAAGCTTGAGTCTGTGTCCAGTGTTCAGCAGCTCCAGGAGCTCATGGTTGTGGACCCCAGGATACGGTGTCCTTCCCCTGGACACTATCTCCCACATGGTGACCGCAAATGACCACTGTAGTAAAGGGACACACACACACACACACACACACTTTCTTCAATTTAAACATGCATTGGCATAACAGCCAGTTATTTACAGCTATGTTTATGATCACCCTCTGCTAGCTTCAGTAATGAGTTTGCCCTGGTCAGGTCACAGGGTCAGCTCACACTGCTGGTCCAAGTGATGGGTCAGTCAGATGTCATGCAAGTAAGTCATCTCTTAGTCATGTGTGACTTACCACGTCACTCTTGCTAGTAAAGATGGACTCTGAAAGGCTCTCTATGGCCATCCACTTGACCGGCATTCGGATAGTCACTGTCTGTCTGTAGTAGTTGTTGCTGTATGTCTTCTTGGAGAGGCCAAAGTCAGCCACACACACGCGCAAGTCATCCCCCAACCTGGAAAAGACACACACACACACACATACACATCATCCCCCAACCTAGAAAATATACACACACACACACACACACACACACACACGTCATCCCCCAACCTGGGAAAGACACATACACATATCATCCCCCAACCTGGAAAAGACACACACACACACACACACACACACACACACACATCATCCCCCAACGTAGAAAAGACACACACACACACGTCATCCCCCAACCTTTGATTTGATTTGAACCTGGGAAAGACACATACACACATCATCCTCCAACCTGGAAAAGACACACACACACACACACACACACACATACACACATCATACCCCAACCTGGGAAAGACACACACACACACACACACATCATCCCCCAACCTGGGAAAGACACACACGAGCGCAGACACACACAGATACAAACACAACAAGTCTGACTGGTAGTCAACTACGTTATACACTATTTAATAATATCTACTTACAGCTACGAAGAAAACATCTTTACTATTGCATGGTGATCTGTAGGCATATTCAATGTGACAAGGCTTTGTTTCAATTGATTTACCAACTGGTGTATCCATCCATCCCACTATCCTGATATCAGTCTGTGTTTCTTGGTACCATGTCCTCGAAGGCCTGGAAGAACCTTACCCATCGTCATTGAACATGTTGGTAGGTTTCATCGTATAGTATTCCCTTAGCTGAATACAAATGGTGTGGACATAGATCAGTGGAGGCTGCTGAGGGGAGGACGGCTCATAATAAAGGCTGAAATGACGCAAATGGAATGGCATCAAACACATGCGTTGGATGTATTTGATACAATTCCACTCCATCCATTACCACCAGCCCGTCCTCCCCAATTAAGGTGCCACCGACCTCCTGTGACATAGATGCGGTCTTCCTTATCTGAGGCTTCCGTGTAAGTACACTCTGCCTGACTGGCACCCCCTGGTGGACTTACATGCAGTTGCGTGCAGCCAGGTCCCTGTGCAAAAACCCATGTGAACTCAGATACTCCATCCCTGCTGCAATGTCAACCATGAAGCGCAGAAGACTCTGGTGAGGCACAAACTGTGAGGAGGGAAGAGGTATTAATTTAGATTATACATATTAGTCAGAGACTGTGCACGTGTGATGTGCGTCCTTGTGTCCATGCCTCTTTGTGTGTGGGTGTGCGCGTGTGTGTGTCTCACCATGGGAATATCCCCATAGCGGGTAGCGATGAGGAACCGGCGCAGGTCTCCATGCTTCATGAAGGGTAATATCACCAGAGGGACTGGCAAAGGAGAATCCTGCTCCAAGGTGACCCCTGCAGGACAAACACAGATACTTTCAGAGGATGCCAATACTGCAACAAGAATTTGAAGGATGAATGGAATGTTGAGTGATAGCATTAAAGTCGGCATTAAAATACGTCACAGAGTAAGGTGAGCTAGTAGGGCAGAATTACCAAGAAGTTTGACAACGTTGTTATGGTCAAAGTGCTGCATGATCTCTGCTTCCTTCAGAAACGACTCTAAGTCCTCCTGCCTGTCGAGTCCAACTGAAGCCACATAGGGAGAAAACATACGGTATAAGCTATATAAACCACAGGTGAGGGCGGGCTCATTAATGGCTGGAATGGAATAAATAGAATGGTATCAAACATTTCGGTTCCCATGTGTTTGATAACATTCCATTCAGCCATTATTATGGGCTGTCCTCCCCTCAACAGCATCCTGTGCTACAGACATACAGTACTAAGGAATAGGCTGCATTCATGTTACATGGGGATATTTCCCTGAATGATGCGTACCTCTCATAGTCTTGACAGCTACTTTGATGTCTATCCCTTCCTCTGGAGTAAAGATCCCCTCGTAGACAGAGCCAAACTCTCCTGGAGGTACAGTCAAAACCCATTATAATTCACTGGAACATGCTTCATTATCAGGATAGAATAGAAAAGCAGGCTGCAGACTAGAATAGAATGTTATATGATACGTCTCCTTGACTGACCAGCTCCCAGCTCCTTTCCCAGGGTCAGCTGGTTCCTGTCCACCAGGACATCCCTCAGACTGGTAAGTAGTTTGTCACCAACACTCTCCAGCAACTGAACAACACTAGGTACCACCACCACTATAGGAGAGGAGAGGGAGGCAAAAGAGAACGGAGGGGGAGTCAAATGGGGACACAACACTGTTATCTACATAGTTCATCTGACAGTCCTGTCTATCTGAGTCAAATTTTGTGTCTACTGTTTATAGTGAATTCTTGGCCGTGTCAGACTCACTGTTGACTTCCTGAGGGGCAGCGTGTGGGCCCTCATTACGACCATAGCTCACACCTGAGGGAGAAGACAGCAGCTCCACCTCCTGGTCTTGACTGGAAAATAAATAAATAAATATATATATATATATTTATGAACCTCTACATCACAAAGGCTCTGTCCCCAGCAGAGGAGGCTGGTGGGAGGAGCTATAGGAGGACGGGCTCATTGTAATGGCTGGAATGTAATTTTTGGAACAGAGTCAAACGTGATTTCCATATGTTTGATGTGTTTGATACGGTTCCAATAATTCCATTTCAGACATGACAATGAGCCCCTCCTCCTATAGCTCCTCCCGCCAGCATCCTCTGGTCCCCAGGTGGGTATTCTGGGTTTGCCTGAGCTTGGTGTATTTACCTGAGCTTGGTGTATTTACCTGAGCTATGTGTATTTACCTGAGCTTGGTGTATTTACCTGAGCTTGGTGTATTTACCTGAGCTTGGTGTAATTACCTGAGCTTGGTGTATTTACCTGAGCTTGGTGTATTTACCTGAGCTTGGTGTAATTACCTGAGCTTGGTGTAATTACCTGAGCTTGGTGTATTTACCTGAGCTTGGTGTATTTACCTGAGCTTGGTGTAATTACCTGAGCTTGGTGTATTTACCTGAGCTTGGTGTATTTACCTGAGCTTGGTGTAATTACCTGAGCTTGGTGTATTTACCTGAGCTTGGTGTATTTACCTGAGCTTGGTGTATTTACCTGAGCTTGGTGTATTTACCTGAGCTTGGTGTATTTACCTGAGCTTGGTGTATTTACCTGAGCTTGGTGTATTTACCTGAGCTTGGTGTATTTACCTGAGCTTGGTGTAATTACCTGAGCTTGGTGTATTTACCTGAGCTTGGTGTATTTACCTGAGCTTGGTGTATTTACCTGAGCTTGGTGTATTTACCTGAGCTTGGTGTATTTGCGTAGCAAAGAATAAACAGCAGCAGGGACCAGAATCAACAGCAGTAGGACTCCCAGTAGAGCTCCTATGATCACCCAGGGAGAGGGACCCTCCACATGGGAGTGGTGGGGATCCAGGGGGATGGAACCAGGGGTGTTTATCACTAGAGATTTCCCTGTAGACAGACGGGTATCTTCACATCATTTGAAGTGGGTTGGATTCATATCTGTCCTGACATTCCATGTCCTTCTACATCAAAAGGAAATGAGCTGTATGTGTTACCCGTAACCTTGCACATGTGTGCATCGGCACAGTGAGGCTTTTATAACAGCCAAGGTTAGTGCTCTGAGTCATGATTATCTTTAAGCATCGTTGTTAGCATCAGCCATTTTGGTTTTGTTAATATACCGTAACAGCGATGCCAAATGTGATGACATCATCCAAACTCACTATGAAATGTTATGATATGATAAGGGTATGATCACAGTAGGATGGTACAATTCTTATCTTGATCATGACTCACACGTTCTTCCTTAGTTTTAACCAATCAGCATTCAGGATTAGACCCACCCGTTGTATCAGCAGCAGCAGTTACAGCTGTGTTAGAATGAGGTAGTAGTAATGACATCATCCAGACAGACTCACATCTATGAATGATTATGGATGCTGTTGATGACGCTGCTGCCCCCTGGTGGAATGACACGTAATTTCTTGCCTGGACCGACAGCCGGTAGTCCGACCATGGGCTGACCCATGTGAGGTTGACTGCAGTGACGGTCAGTCCCGCTGAGGCAGGGAGAAAGATGACCGCCTCCCCACACACTGCCCACTGACCATCAGTCCCTCCCTCTCTCTCTGAGCATTCCACGTCATACATCACTTCCTGCCTCCCCCCCAGGTCAATGGGAGGGTCCCAAAGCAGAGTCAGTATTGAGTCATTGAGGCGCTGGACTGTTACATTTACAGGAGCAGAGGGTGGTCCTGTGGAAGAAAAATACTAAGTTCCAAACAGCTCGAGATATTGCAACATAAGAAAATTAGGAAATGAAAGAAACATGGTTGTCATCTACAAACCTGTTTCCCATTGTTATTAAGATTCATGAATGACCCTCTCTGACTCCTCTAATATGGCACATCCCTATTCAGTTGAAGCAAGTTGTTGAACTATTTACTACATTCTGCACAACTCATCCATAAATCTTGTTTGATACTTCTGCGAAATTACAAAAATAATGTGGTTTGAGGAACTCGTTGGAGTGTCTTACGTGTGCACCCCATGACATACGGGTCACCCGGGAGGCTGAAGTACCCCTGACGACAGTCACACCCTTCTGCACCCTCCCTGTCCGTCTTCCTGTTGGGTGGACACGAGCGACAACCCCCACTCTCATTGGCTGCCTTGTAGTATCCAACTCCACAGGCTGTTGGAAGAAACCCAAATAAATCTGTCAAGGCTACTATACAAATAGACGGCTAGCCCTTATAAGATGCATGGGGCCAGGAGCTTTTCCCGACTATGCGACCTAACCTGGAAAAACTCCTGTCCCAAAAAATATACTGTGTATCTACTAGAGTCAAACTCATCCTAGTGGTGTTTTTCGGGTTGGTCGTCACATACCTTCACAAGAGTCCACCTTTTCTTGGTGACCCGGGGCGCAGGTGCACCCCCCTTGCAGTGGACCCCACGCCCCATTCACCTGGCACTCCCTCTGAGGGGGCTCCACTTGCCCCTCTACCCCCACGGCGCCTTCAACACAGGACCCTGTCAATGGCCCCGCTCCTGCAGACGCTCCCTCAAACCCAACAAGGTGGCTGACCAAACGAGTACATCTCCTGTAGTACAGCCTGACAGAGGATAGGAAGATGCAGGGCCCTGAGTAGGTGAATCCAAGATGGAAGCCGTTGTGTGAGAGAGGCTCAGTGTTTAACACTAATTCCAGGCTGTTTTTAAGGTACTCCTTGATCTGATGCACTTCTGTTGTGGCGCTGAAAGTCTGAGAGGTTTTTAGATTGAGGGGATTCTGGGATTCACTAAATTTGGTGAGTGGAGAGTCTGATTCCAGAAAGTGGACCTGGAGTGGACTCAGCTGATTAGATGATGACTCCTCTTCCTGGGCGAATTGTAGGTCCAATAGCAGGTGCAGGGCATCCTTCCGTGCAATCCAATTAGTCAGTAGTGATCTTGAACTGGGTTTGTTGTTGACAGCGCAGGCTTGATAGACTGGGACTTGGGTCTCTGAACCCATCTTCAGTAATTTCTCACTCCACTAGAGTGACAGGAGAGGAGGATACAACATGTTATTAGGCATACAGCCATAGGCCTACTGTAGGACAGGGCCAAAAACACCAGGGGGCAGTTTCCCTCATACACATTTAACCAAGTAATGGACTAAAAAGCCTCCTCAACAGAGATTCTCTTGCTTAAACTGTGTCAGGGAAACGGGCCAAAAATGTATTTCATGAATGATCTATAAAGTAACTGGTCTAAACCTCCACAGCATCTAGTGTTTCTGCTAGACATAGAGAGCAGAATGGGTAGCTATCCTACGTACTGCTTTGGGGTCTGGATAAGATGTCCATTTCAGACTGGCCTGTTTGACTGAGTTGAAGAGCTCCACTGAAAGGAAGAGGAGAGAGGGGACAGAGGCGGGGAACGACGGGAGAGGATTGGAAGTAAAAGTGGTTTATTTGACCCATAATGTAAGCCTTTTGCAGCTCTCAAATAACATGGTGTTCAGGCATGAAATGTAAATAATGTAAAGTGCACAGACTGTGGCAGAAATTACATTATACAAAACTTTATATTCTATTTAAAAAATATATATAAATACAAGTATAATTTGATTCATTTTAGCAGTGTAATGTACAATACAGAGGCATATTACTACCAGGAGAATTGAAAAGAAAACTATTGTTAATCTGAAAATATGATCAAATATACAGTTATACAGCGTGCTCGTCAACGTATACACAACAATGTATATCATTCGGACGTCATCTTGAACACGTGTATGAATGACTTACCTTCTCCCGAGGTTGTTTGCGCAAAGGTGCAGCCACAGTATATACATAACCAAAGTACAACATTCCACCTGACGACCGACATCGTCCGCACACTTCCCAGTCTTCTCAAGTTCTGTCAATATACATCAGAACACGCTGTCTTCAAGCGATGACGAAGTGCTATTATGAAGAAGTTTAAACAGGAACCACTTTTTTTCACAATGCATTTGGTCTGTAAGACGTCTATAGCTAAACTGGGCTACATGTCAAATATTTTGGTCATATTGCGATAGCGGGAAATTCTTTCAGCCTGGAATCCTCAGTTTGACCATAAGAATGTCGCTACGCCTGAAGGCTATTCCATTACTTGTTGTTCCCTCCTCCACTCACCCCTTGCTAGAATAACAATGGGACAGAAAGGAAGATTAGAGTGCTGAGGCGTGAAGTTAATTTGATAACCTCCATCCCGTCACTCAAATATCCTATAGTAGTAGCTCCATTAAAAATGCATAGATACCTAGTCCTACCTTCTTTATCAAAATAATTTAATTTTTCAGAATACTTTTTAGAATAATTTACATTAGAAGAATAGTAGGGGGGGCTGTCACTGTTTTTGTTTTCTCTGTTGTTGTTTTTTGTTGATGACGATGATGATGATCAACCAATAAAATATTATTTATGAAGATGATTTTTAGTTTGTTAACTTCATCAAGCTTAGAAAGGTGTAAAATCACTCATACAAAACTGCTCATTACAGGTCATATGAAGGCAGAGAAGTCTTGAGAAGAGGCATATTATTCACTCCTTTCTGATGTCATCCTGTACAGACTTACTGTTATCCCATGAAGGATGCTTGTCCTCCCACTAATCAACACATGCCCAGTATTGGTCAATATCTCCCACTTCTTCTTTTTTTCAGATTTTAAATCACATGACATTGCCATTTCGGTCAATTTCTGCTTTCCACAGTACAAGTACAAAGAAAACAGATATTTGTGGCCTGCTTATAAGACTGAGGTGTCGCAACAATCATTGTGGAGTAGTGGTAAACAGTAGAAGAAGTAGAAGTCTAATGAATAGCTTCTTAAAATGCACTCTAGGTTTTCATTTAGTTCAATTCAGTGGCGTAGGCAGAAATCTACTGATGGCAGGGCCAGCTAAAATGTGCAGTATGTGGGCCAATCGATGACAGTTATGTTGTACAAATGGTAATCTTGGCTGGTTTTGCTTGTAAATACTTTTTTAGTTGTATTACGTACTTTTAAATATTTTTCTGCTGTCATCTATCGCACACAACAAAAAATCTGACTGTGATTTCACTTTTCAGACCAAGTAGTCTTGTAGGCACAGTTGCTACTGGTCATTGTGAAAGACCCACCTGTTTTGCATGTTTGTTTGGCGACAATACGTATCACATATCAGTTTGCAAACAAAGGCTGCCTCAAAATGCAGATGTTTCAGCCTAGCTCAGTGCTTTCTGTGGTGGTGGGGCAGCCAGCTTAAAATACAGAGCGTACGCGTTGGTAATGTTCTCTAGCTGCGCAGTGATTGGATCAGTGTTATGTCATTCATGGGGACACTACGTCACCACAAAATCTACGGGGAGAACTCGAAAATTCAAGCCCCTTGGGTTCTGCCATAGATTTACATTAGAAGTGCCCATCCAATAAGGCTCAAGGTTATTGGGCACAGATACAATTACGTCAAATCACATTATATCTACTGTAGCCTTGATTGGACTGATCATGTCAACATCATACTTTCAAAATCTTAGCTAGAAAGCTAGACAAGCAGTCATCTTCAAGAATTGTGTTGACAATCTACTGGCAAATCCTTGTCATATGAAGAGAAATTATAGATAAAACATATCGGTGCTCATCGGCCATTGGACATTAACATTACACAACAAGTTGGAAATCGCAAATTCAACAGAGTGGTTTGGAAGGAATCAGTGGCTAATTGCAAGCGTTAGCTAACTGCAAAGCAATCACTAGCCTGCTATTCAGTGGAGAGGTGGTCCAAGTCTGGTTTTAAGGCTCACTTTTCCAAGCTTAAAATGATAAACATTCACATTCACACCACTGGCCAGAAAATATTAAATACATTGGCCATGCTGTCAATCCAGCATGACTTCAGCTGCATTCAAAACAACTGGAAACACAGAACGGGGAAATCTCAGACACCAGTGAGTTCAAAACAACTGGGAACTAGGAAAAAAACAAGCTCCGACTGGGAAAATACATTTTGAACAGTTATCCAACTTGGAATTCCAAGTCGGAAACTCAGGCCTCTTCCTAGAGCTCTGACCTGAAGATCACTGATGTCATGATTTAACCTAGTTTTTTTTTCAGAGTTCCCAGTTGTCTTAAACTCCACAAATCCAGAGAATGCCAGACTTTGATGACAAAGTTTGCCCACAAGAAGGACCGCCATGCAACTTTGCTGTTCAAGTGAGCACAGCACAACAAGGTGAGTCCAACAACATATTGTATGCTGCTGCATAAATTATGCAATATTCCAGTGAGATATGTATACTGTAGCTACGACAATAATACTAAGTGTGTGTTGTGTAGTAAGCTGTTCGTAGCCCATGTGGCTCACCCTAATCATTTGGTCCCTTTCCCCCTCATAACTTAGCCTACTGTTCTAAATTGGTGGCGTACATGTAGCCTATAGACTGTTTTAGAGAAATGTCATCATCAAACACTGTAAGAGCTTTCATTGTCTGCTTATATGCCCCCTTTATTTATCCTACGGTTCTGACTTGGTGTCCAGGGAGAATACTGTAAGAACGCTCCATGTTCTGAATTCTGTCACTGTACATATCAAAAGTGCTGAAAAAATAGTTATATTGACTACATCCGTCTTAGCTCGCTCATTAATGTCAATCTAAATTACGGATTGCCTCTGATCCGCTCATTGTCCCCTTATGCCATAGTTTTTACATCTCAATTGTCAGAAGAAACTACATTTGTTTAAGCAAGTCAGCCATGTTTTTTCAAAGGCAGTAAATGAGGCTGCATGAACTGTTTCGCTGCCAGACAAGGATCCACTGATAGCCAGGTGTAGCGGTGGCAAGGATTCACTCCACTGTGCTGAAAACAAATCTCGGCTGTTGGGACAGTTTTATGTAGGCTTTATGGGCACCGTTTGTCACCGTTATAGTGCAGTTCATGTATTGTTTAGTGTTGTGTGGTGGCTTTGCTGGCTTGCATCAACAACAAAAATGTAAGTTTGCCCCACCAAGATTTACAGCTAAAATTGCCACTGTAGGCATACGTAAATTCGTTACTCTTGGTTATGTCTCAGTGGAGGGAGGGAGAGAGCGCGAGTCGGAGTGGAGAACTTTTGTTATTCACCATAATTTTCAAATAAATTCATTAAAAATCATACAATGTGATTTTCTGGATTTTTTTTCTCATTTTGTCTGTCATAGTTGAAGTGTACCTATGATGAAAATTACAGGCCTCTCTCATCTTTTTAAGTGGGAGAACTTGCACAATTGGTGGCTGACTAAATACTTTTTTGCCCCACTGTAACTGTTTCTCATGCTGACAAAGAATTGTGGATATGGCCCATGGGGATGCATTGTGTAGCCAGACATGCTCCATGTGTGCGGTTCGAGCCTGTTTCCTGAATGATTACTTCTCACAGCACTTTCTCACTTTATAATTAAGTATAGTATCCTTCTTAGTTTCAGGCCATACCAGTGGCATACAATGTATTACACACCAGCTCTCTGGAAATGTTATTTTTGATAGCTCACATACATACAATATTTTTTTTTTAATGTATTGGAGAGGTCAGGGAAGTACATATTTCTCTATGGCCTGGAGCAATTTACATAATCCTTTGACATGAGACAATAAGGGGTTAACAAGTCTTGCATCAGGAGTGGGTAGTCCTGTATTATTCCCGAGATACAATCTCGTTTCCTTAATAACAGGAAAATGCATTGCAACATGATCCAGCACCCAATCTAAACAACATACCTTTGATGGGATACTCCCGATTAACATTGTTTTTATTGTTGGGCAGGCCCCTATAGTTCCAGATCTAGAACTCCGTGCCCTGGACTAACTAAATCATCATTGTGCCCATAGGCAATACACTGAGACTAACAATGAGGACCAACTCTCAGTGGAATGGAAATTAATGAGTAAAAACAACCTGAAGGGAAACAGCGGCTGTATTTCTCTATTTTGAAAGTTATATATCTTGACATCTTGATGGCTGACATGCAAAACATTTTGGGACTATACCAACAATGGACTAATGAAACAAATATCAAAAGATAGTTTGGGAGTAAAAACAACCCGAAGGGAAATAGCATCCACGCATTGGCACACTAATAATGGCTTTCATGGTAGTAAGTCGATTTCTACGGTCAGCAGTGCTCGACTTGAACTCAAATATGTGCCGGTACTCATTTTGGTTGCTGAAACGTATTATATTTAGGAGCTGCACAATAATTTTGCGCTAATATTCTATTAGATGAACAGGAGCTCAAGCAGTAGAACATTTATCACTCCAGTGTTAATCTGCTAAAATTGTAATTATTCGCCTACCTCCTCATGCCTTTTGCACACAATGTATATAGACTCCTTTTTTTCTACTGTGTTATTGACTTGTTTATTGTTTACTCCATGTGTAACTCTGTGTTGCTGTCTGTTCACACTGCTTTGCTTTATCTAAGCCAGGTCGCAGCTGCAAATGAGATCTTGTTCTCAACTAGCCTGCCTGGTTAAATAAAGGTGAAATAAAAAATAAAAAAATACATTTGAGTTGTTGGTACTCAGCTCCGGAAAGCTCCTCCCAAAGTCAAGCACTGACGTTCAGTTATGGATATGTTTCGGCTTTGAAGTGTAGCCAGGTATAATTGTTGGTTAATGAATCGATTGACGTCAATATAATTAACATAATACAAAAATCCCCACCAAAATCCCCAGTATTAGTTTCCTGTTTTCAATGCTTCCTCTTCCTCCCCTAACGTCATTCTTGGGAACCGTCCTAGGGCTTCAGCGTCCCAAAAAGTTTGGAAGGCTTTCTATATGTAACGGATGTGAAACGGCTAGCTTAGTTAGCGGTGCGTTATACTGTTACATATACCCAACTTTATACTCTATTATTGGGCATTTCAGCTGAGGTCACTGAGTATGGACTACATCTCAATCCACCACATCTGCCTATGTTGGCCTTCCACATCTGCCGTGGAAGACCTACAGTGCTGTTTGTCAGACCAGGAGACATCCCGAAAATCAGTCTTCTCATGAAAACATCTGTAGCGTCCTAACGGTTTGGGCTACAAACTAATATGACCCCACTGTGATAAGGGGAGACTCTCGCAAAACACTCGTCTGAAGGTAACCCTGTTCTGGTTAAAACAATTCATGGAAGGAATTATGGAAGTAGTTTTGTGCTGACAAAAAAAAAGGGGTTAAATCCTGAACTTTCTTAAATCTCTTAGATATAGGACAGACACTTCTAAACCTTTTTCCTTATGATTTATTTTTTGACTGTTTCAACGTTTTTCTATCGGCTATAGCATTAAAGGACAAATCAATATGGGGGTTAAGTGAGAATATAAATGTACTTTGTATTATATAATGCACAACTGATAATCCTGATGGATTCATAATGTAAATGTATGATATCCATATGAATTAAAATAAACAAGGTGGATGTCGTTTACAAAAATACTGATCCAAAATAGTGATCCAAGATACCTTTTAATTCTCCGAACATCACAAATAGTGCAAATGTACATTAAAACAAACAAAACCTTCCCCAAAAGCTATTTCAGAAAACTGAAAGTAAAATCTCTCAAACTCACACAGTGGTAGGAACATTAACACAGTAACTAACAACAGTGGGGCAGAGGGGGAACAAGCTGGAACACAAATTCAAACACTTCTAAAAAAAAATAAAAAAATCACTCTCCAGTGTCACCCAAAATAACTCCGGACAGAATCATGTTTTTACTCTTTTAAGTAGTTCCTCCCACTGAAATAGAAACGCCTGCGCTCATGATAACTTAACATTACACAAAGTGTAGAGGAGAAGATGTCAAGCAAATATCAAGCTCTGGTGCACTCCTGCCTGGCCAATAATATAGATGTAGGATCTTCATTTGATCACTCTTTTGTTGTAGAGAATTTTCCTGCACGGCAGGAAACGCAAACTTGTAGTGTATTTGAGTTTTAAAAATGCTTCTAAAGTTTGTAATTTCCACTTTGAAATTTCAGACTTGATTTGCCCTAATTATTAATGTATCAACCCCATACAAAATGTCCATTACTTATAATCCATGTAATAATTCACATTTCCTGTTGCTGCAAGAATATTTTCCTTGCTGTAGCAAACTGGCTCAAATTCAGATCCTACATCTGCAGTAATCCTGCTGTAGCGAAGTGCTGGAGTTTTAATACTAGAATATATTTTAGCTAAAGTAAAGTGTATATTTTGTCTCATGTATGAGGGTTATTTGTTTTAACGCATACACTTTGCATGTTACAGATTTGCTAATAAGAATGTGCATAAGACTATAGCAATTGATAGTTGTACGGTTAAGATGGAACCACTAAGAAACATGCATTTGCCTCATGTTTTCCGTTTGAATATTCCTGTTCTCTAGCATTTTAGAGCATCTTGAAATTGATCATTTTCAGGCTCCACCACTTCCTTATTTACCTTTCGAAACAAAAAACAAAAACAATTAATGGAAAACAAGGCATTACAAGACTAATGTCACAAACAGTAACTGAACTCGCTGCATAAACATTTGAGAACTAGGAACACAAAGTTGAGTCCTACTTCTGAACATTCGTTTTTTACTCTGGATCTGGTTAAAGGCACATATGACAGGCAGGATAGGTCGGATTATCTGTCGAATACCTATTCAATAAATAAAAGCTTCAAATATTTCCAACACGTTTAAACTGCTTTGTTCTTTCAGACACCAAGCTGCAGTACACTGACTTCTGTCTTTTTCCTCTTTTATCCAAGATCTCCCACTCTGCTTGAGTGTTGGAGCATCCACATACATTCACATCAAAGAAGAATCAGACAACAGGTGCTCGCTGTGTGCCGTCTGCACAGTCCAAGCCAACATACTGCAATAAATGAGGAAGCTCGTTTTGGCATTCTTTGTTTGCACAAATTCAGCATTTCACTTCCATTTCGCCATTGTAATTTTCAATAATCAGACTGCTTATTTAACAATAGATGAAAAGGGGTGAATCAATCCACCTGCTGCATGGGTCTAATGTAGGTATTTGATGTAGCTAAGTACAGGAGCCCTGCCCCTTCCCTAATATCCCATTCAGTAGAAAATACCTTTTTGAAGTAACCCATTGTACACTACTGTAACAGATTCTACAGTATCTTAGAAAGAAAGGTGCTATCTAGAACCTAAAATGGTTAATTGGCTATCCCCATAGGAGAACCCTTTGAATAACTATTTTTGGTTCCAGGTAGAACCCTTTTGTGTTCCATGTAAAACCCGAGAGGGTTCTACCTGGAACCAAAAAAGGTTCTACCTGGAACCAAAAATCCTATGGGGACAGTTGAAGAACCATTTTGGAATGCTTTTTTCTAAAAGTGTAAGGCACTTAATCTGGTGATTAGTTAGTTAGGGATATGTCTTTGTGGCCTGAAGTTATTTTTTTAATTTAACTAGGCAAGTCAGTTAAGAACAAATTCTTATTTTCAATGACCAGGAATAGTGGGTTAACTGCCTGTTCAGGGGCAGAACGACAGATTTGTACCTTGTCAGCTCGGGGATTCGAACTTGCAACCTTTCGGTTACTAGCCCAAACGCTCTAACCTCTAGGCTACCCTGCCGCCTACATTTAGCAAGAATGATGCAATGTTTAGAGATGAGGAGACTCCGCCCAAAGTGGGGTATGACTACCACCACGGGGGAAGCTATGTCTTTGTCTGAATTACAGCTATATCAACCCTTTTGGAAGAATTCAACTTGGTTAAGCTTCTCTAGTGTCCTTGAGTTATTTACTCAAAATTAAAACCCAACAGTACACACACTATGCACAAAAAAACAAAACATAAATCCAATCAAAACACAATCTGAAGAGCAGGGTGACTGTTGACAACCAGTCATAGGTTGCAATGAGGCTCAGTCAAATCATAGAGGGGGGTGAGTGAACATTGTTTTATGTCCTCCTAGTGCAGTCCCATAACACAGTTCTCAGTCTCTTCCATGCAGTGTTGATGTCATGATCCACACACATACAACTTTAGTCCCAATGTGCATCCAGGTGACCTTCCACTGGGCTGCCTGGTTCGGGTGTGACCTTCCACTGGGCTGCCTGGTTCGGGTGTGACCTTCCACTGGGCTGCCTGGTTCGGGTGTGACCTTCCACTGGTTCGGGTGTGTCCAACGCCAGGCCTTACTGCAGTGCACACTTCTCCTGCTTGCTCTTCTTGCTGTACTTCCTTCGTCTCTGCTCCAGGCCTCTCTCCAGCCTCTCGTCCTCCTCCAGAGCCCTAGGCGCAGAGAACAGGTAGAACAGTAGTCTCATATCAAACAGTCACTCTCTCAGACTTACGTTCAACTGTGAGGCAGAGGAAGACAAAACTCACAGACACCTGACATCTCATTCACCCCATAGCATCCCGTCCACCCAGATGAGCTTCTGTGTTTGCTGTGTGTATTCAGCGTGTGTGACTCAGCTGGGCCATGGGATGCATCCCAAATGGCACCCGATTCCCTATATCGTGCACTACTTTTTTACCAGGGGCCAATTAGGCTTTAGTCAAAAGTAGTGCACTCTATAGGGAATAGGGTACCATTTGGGATGCAGCCCTGGCTGTCTCACCCTTTCTCCTTGGCGTCCATGTCGTGGACCAGCTCGTCCCTCAGGTTGACCAGAGACACCAGCTCCTGCAGTAGCAGCTGCTCCCTGTGTTTATGGGCCACTGTCTTCTGCCACTCTGGAGGACAGGAAAAAGGGAGGGGAAGAGAGGATAGAGGGAGAGAGGGGAAGAGAGTGAGCAGAGGAAGAGTGAGCAGAGAGGAAGATAGGAGAGAGTGAGCAGAGAGGAAGAGGGAGAAAGGAAGATAGCAGAGAGGGAGAGAGTGAGTGGAAGAGAGGGAGAGAGTAAGAGGAGGAGAGGAAGAGAGAGAGGAAAAGAGGGGAGACAGTGAGCAGAGGAGAGGAAGAGAGTGAGAGGGAGAGAGCGGTAAGAGATTGAGGGTGGTACAGAGTAGAGAAGACAGTTGTTGCTTTGCCAACATGAAATTGAGTTCCATGACCAGGTTTTTATTGCAATGTGTTTCATTTTAAACTATACCCTTGTGATTCAACTGGAAGTAAACAAAGGATTACAATAAATTACGTAATTAAAGAAAGGGTCACTTCCTCAAACCAGCAGGTGGACAGATACCACGGCATAGTTGAGAAGTCTGACTTTACGAAACAGACATATTAATTGTGTGAGTCAATCACGTCCAAAATGTACTGCTGTTGGAGACTCTCTGACTTGAGCCCTTTTGAATAGGTTTCTAATTCTAAATAAGCCTAGCAGCAGTAAACATGGGTTAGATGGAATGATCTATGAGCATTGTATTTGGGCAGAGGGAAAGTACAAAGAGGGCTGTCTCTGAGTGCCAGAATGAGTCCATTAGATTTGAATAGGAGCCATGAGTTGGAGCTGATAGATCATAAATTACGGTTCTTATATATTGTCACTGTTTTATATCATTATATACTCTTAGAATGAATATACAGTTTAAACATATTCTTAGAGATTGGAAAGTAGTGTTAGGTTTAAGCTCTTTGTGTATTTGAGGTGTAATTATCTAGCGGACGGCAGTAGACCATTTAGAATCCCACCGTACCTTCTCCGCTATGCAATCTGGTTTCTGAGCTGGTCATGGGTGCACCTCAGCCACGCTCAAGGTCCTAAACGATATCATAACCATCATCGATAAAATACAATACTGTGCAGTTGTATTCATCGACCTGGCCAAGGCTTTCGACTCTGTCAATCACCACATTCTTATCGGCAGACTCAACAGCCTTGGTTTCGCAAATGACTGCCTCGTCTGGTTCACCAACTACTTCTCAGACAGAGTTCAGTGTGTCAAATCGGAGGGCCTGTTGTCTGGACCTCTGGCAGTCTCTATGGGGGTACCACAGGGTTAAATTCTCGGGCCGACTCTTTTCTCTGTATATATCAACGATGTCGCTCTTGCTGCTGGTGATTCCCTGATCCACCTCTACGCAGATGACACCATTCTGTATACTTCTGGCCCTTCTTTGGACACTGTGTTAACTAACCTCCAAGCGAGCCTCAATGCCATACAACACTCCTTTCGTGGCCTCCAACTGCTCTTAAACACTAGCAAAACCAAATGCATGCTTTTCAACCGTTCGCTGCCCGCACCCGCCCGCCCGACAAGCATCACTACTCTGGACGGTTCTGACCTAGAATACGTGGACAACTACAAATACCTAGGTGTCTGGCTAGACTGTAAACTCTCCTTCCAGACTCATATCATCTCCAATCCAAAATCAAATCTATAAAATCGGCTTTCTATTTTGCAACAAAGCCTCCTTCACTTACCCTAGTAAAACTGACTATCCTACAGATCCTCGACTTCGGCGATGTCATCTACAAAATACCTTCCAATACTCTACTCAGCAAATTGGATGCAGTCTATCACAGTGCCATCCGTTTTGTCACCAAAGCGCCATATACCACCCACCACTGCGACCTGTATGCTCTAGTTGGCTGGCCCTTGCTACATATTCGTCGCCAGACCCACTGGCTCCAGGTCATCAATAAGTCTATGCTAGGTAAAGCTCCGCCTTATCTCAGCTCACTGGTCACGATAACAACACCCACCTGTAGCACGCGCTCCATCAGGTATATCTCACTGGCCATCCCCAAAGCCAACACCTCCCGTGGCTGCCTTTCCTTCCACTTCTCTGCTGCCAGTGATTGGAACGATTTGCAAAAATCGCTGAAGCTGGAGACTTACATTTCCCTCACTAACTTTAAACATCAGCTATCTGAGCAGCTAACCGATCGCTGCAGCTACATAGTCCATCTGTAAATAGCCCACCCAATCTACCTACCTCATCCCCATATTGTTTATATTTACTTTGCTGCTCTTTTGCACACCAGTATCACTACTTACACACCATCATCTGCTCATCATCATCTGCTCATCTATCACTCCAGTGTTAATCTGCTAAATTGTAATTACTTTGCTACTATGGCCTATTTATTGCCATATCTCCTCATGCCATTTGCACACACTGTATATAGTAGAGGTCGACCGATTTATGATTTTTCAACGCCGATACCGATTATTGGAGGACCAAAAAAGCCGATACCGATTAATCTGCCATTTTTTAAATTTGTAATAATGACAATTACAACAATACTGAATTAACACTTATTTTAACTTAATATTATTTTAACATCAATAAAATCAATTTAGCCTCAAATAAATAATGAAACATGTTCAATTTGGTTTAAATAATGCAAAAACAAAGTGTTGGAGAAGAAAGTAATATGTGCCATGTAAAAATGTGTGCCATGTAAAATATGTGCCATGTAAAAAAGCTAACGTTTGAGTTCCTTGCTCAGAACATGAGAACATATGAAAGCTGGTGGTTCCTTTTAACATGAGACTTCAATATTCCCAGGGTAAGAGGTTTTAGGTTGTAGTTAATATAGTATTTATAGGACTATTTCTCTCTATACCATTTGTATTTCATATACCTTTGACTATTGGATGTTCTTATAGGCACTATAGTATTGCCAGTGTAACAGTATAGCTTCCGTTCCCCTCCTTGACCCTACCTGGGCTCGAACCAGGAACACATCAACAACAGCCACACTCGAAGCATCGTTACCCATCGCTCCACAAAAGCTAAAATCTGAAAGCGAGTGACGTTTGAAACAGTATTAGCGCACACCCAGCTAACTAGCTAGCCATTTCACATTGGTTACACCAGCCATTAGGCTGAAAGGCTTGAAGTCATAAACAGCGCTGTGCTTGCGAAGAGCTGCTGGCAAAACGCACAAAAGTGCTGTTTGAATGAATGATTACGGGCCTGCTGCTGCTCAGTCAGACTGCTCTATCAAATCAGACTTAATTATAACATAATAACACACAGAAATACGAGCCTTTGGTCATTAATATGATCGAATCCGGAAACTATCATTTCGAAAACAAAAAGTTTATTTCAGTGAAATACGGAACCGTTCCGTATTTTATCTAACGGGTGGCCTCCATAAGTCTAAATATTCTTGTTACATTGCACAACCTTCAATGTATGTCATAATTACGTACAATTCTGGAAAATTAGTTCGCAATGAGCCAGTCAGCCCAAACTGTTGCATATACCCTGACTCTGCGTGCAATGAACGCAAGAGAAGTGACACAATTTCACCTGGTTAATATTGCCTGCTAAACTGGATCAGTAGTTATAACTAGTGATTATGATTGATTGTTTTTTATAAGATAAGTTTAATGCTAGCTAGCAATTTACCCTGTCTTCTACTGCATTCGCGTAACAGGCAGGCTACTCGTGGAGTGCAATGGTTAGAGTGTTGGACTAGTTAACTGTGCAGTTGCAAGATTGAAACCCCTGATCTGACCAGATGAAAATCTGTCATTCTGCCCCTGAACAAGGCAGTTAACCCACTGTTCCTAGGCCGTCATTGAAAATAAGAATGTGTTCTTAACTGACTTGCCTAGTTAAATAAAAGCTATAAAAATAAATAAAAAAATCGGAAATCGGCGCCCAAAAATACCTATTTCCGATTGTTATGAAAACTTGAAATCGGCCCTAATTAATCGGCCATTCCGATTAATTGGTCGACCTCTAGTGTATAGACTTTCTTTTTTTCTACGCTGTTATTGACTGTACGCTTGTTTATTCCATGTGTAACTCTGTGTTGTTGTTTCTGTCGCACTGCTTTGCTTTATCTTGGCCAGGTCGCAGTTGTAAATGAGAACTTGTTCTCAACTAGCCGACCTGGTTAAATAAAGGTGAAAAAAATACAAAACAATTCAACTGTGCGGCTGTGTCCTCCCAATAACTCAAAGCCTCTCCTGACTGATAAGAAGACCTGTGAAAGGCACGGAGGAGCACCAAGGTTCTGGAATCAGGCTGGGCCACGACAATACCAATAGGAGGAACAGACTCAGTACAGACTCAGAGACTGATTGTTTATCCTAGAAATACACGGAGGGCACTCAGTCTAATCAGAAGGTATAAATATACAGTACCAGTCAAAAGTTTTAGAACACCTACTCATTCAAGGGTTTTTCTTTATTTTTAGTATTTTCTACATTGTAGAATAATAGTGAAGACATCACAACTATGAAATAACACATATGGAATCATGTAGTAACCAACAACAAAAAAAGTGTTAAACGAATCCAAATATATTTTATATTTGAGATTCTTCAAAGTAGCCACCCTTTGCTTTGATGACAGCTTTGCACACTCTTGGCATTCTCTCAACCAGCTTCATAAGGCATAAGTTACCTGGAATGCATTTCAATTAACAGGTGTGCCTTGTTAAATGTTAATTTGTCGAATTTCTTTCCTTCTTAATGCGTGTGAGCCAATCAGTTGTGTTGTGACAAGGTAGGGGTGGTATACAGAAGATAGCCCTATTTGGTAAAAGACCAGGTCTATATTATGGCATTAACAGCTCAAATAAGCAAAGAGAAATGACAGTCCATCATCACTTTATGACATCTGTCAATACGGAACATTTCAAGAACATTTAAAGTATCTTCAATAGCAGTCGCAAAAACCATCAACCTCTATGATGAAACTGTCTCTCATGAGGACCGCCACAGGAAAGGAAGACCCAGAGTTACCTCTGCTGCAGAGGATAAGTTCACTAGAGTTAACTGGCTCTCATGAGGACCGCCACAGGAAAGGAAGACCCAGAGTTACCTCTGCTGCAGAGGATAAGTTCACTAGAGTTAACTGGCTCTCATGAGGACCGCCACAGGAAAGGAAGACCCAGAGTTACCTCTGCTGCAGAGGATAAGTTCACTAGAGTTAACTGGCTCTCATGAGGACCGCCACAGGAAAGGAAGACCCAGAGTTACCTCTGCTGCAGAGGATAAGTTCACTAGAGTTAACTGGCTCTCATGAGGACCGCCACAGGAAAGGAAGACCCAGAGTTACCTCTGCTGCAGAGGATAAGTTCACTAGAGTTAACTGGCTCTCATGAGGACCGCCACAGGAAAGGAAGACCCAGAGTTACCTCTGCTGCAGAGGATAAGTTCACTAGAGTTAACTGGCTCTCATGAGGACCGCCACAGGAAAGGAAGACCCAGAGTTACCTCTGCTGCAGAGGATAAGTTCACTAGAGTTAACTGCACCTCTGATTGCAGCCCCAAAAAATGCTACAGAGTTCAAGTAACAGACACATCTCAACATCAACTGTTCAGAAGAGACTGCGTGAATCAAGCCTTAATGGTCGAATTGCTGAAAAGAAACCACTACTAAAGAACACCAGTAAGAATAAGACTTGCTTGGGCCAAGAAACACAAGCAACGGACATTAAACCTGTGGAAATCTGTCCTTTGGTCTGATGAGTCCAAATTTGAGATATTTGGTTCCAACCGCAGTCTCTGTGAGACACAGAGTAAGTACGGATGATCTCTGCATGTGTGGTTCCCACCGTGAATCACAGAGGAAAAGGTGTGATGGTGTTTTGCAGATGACACTGTCAGTGTATGTTTGTGCTCTGCAACTGCAACACACAGTGTGTCGCATAAATCTAGTTAGTTTTTCCTCTGAGTCCGTCCATTGTACCAGAGATTAGAACCTAACACTGCCATACGGAACAGCACACTATTCTCATTTCCTTTGCTGAGATATTTTTGTTATTGTATGGTTTGTAGTGCCACTATGACCACATCTGGCCACATTAATGAGCTGTATCACAGAATAGAGTGGCATCATGGATCTTGTAGTTCAGTATATTGGTACTGTAGTCTTACCTTCAATAGCCATCATGTCTCTCAGCTCTCGGTTCAGCATCTCAAACCTCATTTCCAGGTCCTGCTCCTCTTGCCTGTGGAGCAGAATGCCTTGTGGTTAAGATCAATGTAATGTGTCTATAATATGTCAGTGTTTAGGGCTCCCGAGCGGCGCTCTGGTCTAAGGCACTGCATCTCAGTGCTTGAGGCATCACTACAAACACCCTGGTTCGATTCCAGGCTGTATCACAAACGGACATGGTTGGGAGTCCTGTAGGGCCCAGCGTCGTCCGAGTTTGCCGGTGTAGGTCATCATTGTAATTAAGAATTTGTTCTTAACTGACTTGCCAGGTTAAATAAAACAAATAAACAGTGTTGTTTAAAGCACTAGGTAACGTTGGAGAACACGGTGGGGATGGTGGATCTTACAGTAGCTGTAGTTGGTCTTGTCTCCTGATGAGGGCGTTCTTCTTGTTGACCAGAGTGAACCACTCCTGGATCAGCTTCTCCTCCTGCATCTTGTCACTACCTACATGTATGGAGAAAGAGAGGGCATCATTATAAGGAGACGATTTGAAAATAGTGAAAGCCTTTATTCAAGGGTATTTTTCTTTCTCTTTCTCCATCCCCCTCTCACCGGACTCCATCAGTCGCCGTAGACTACTTTCCACGATGTCTGCCCTGCTGTCAATGTGCTTCTGTTCAAACTCTAGGGCCTGCATCTCCCTCAGCACATACTGGCTGGTGTCCTGTACACACACACACACACACACACACACACACAAAGATGATACTTCTTTCTGATACAGAACATTGGTATTTCCAGTGTTTATGACAGCTGCAGACAGTGACTTGTGAAAGTGACAGACCTCCTCAGCCGATCGTCCTTCTTCACCAGCTGTCCTTCCTATATGAAACACACACACACACACACACACACACACACACACACACACACACACACACACACACACACACAAGCTCCAATTACTGGAAGAGCATGAAAGTGGCAAACTAGACTGTGATGACGAGGTAATTAACATCGTTTGATAGGCTAAGGACTCTAATCCTAACGACAGGAAGCCATCAAAGTAATTAGAATGAGTCAATGCTCTGGGGATGGATGAGCCAAGTACAACAGAGACAACTGTGATGACTTGTTTCTGTACTCCATCTCTCCTCTCTCTCTCTCTCTCCTCTCAGGGGATGGATGAGCCAAGTACAACAGAGACAACTGTGATGACTTGTGTCTGTACTTCAGCTCTCCTCTCTCTCTCCGCTCAGGGGATGGAGTACAGACACCCATCTCTCCTCCCCTCCATCTCTCCTCTCCTCCATCTCTCCTCTCCATCTCTCCTATCCTCCTCTCAATCTCTCCTCTCCATCTCTCCTCTCCCCTACATCTCTCCTCCTCTCCATCGCTATCTCTCCTCTCCATCTATCTCTCCTCTCCATCTATCTCTCCTCTCCATCTATCTCTCCTCCTCTCCATCTATCTCTCCTCCTCTCCATCTCTCCTATCTCTCCTCCTCTCCATCTCTCCTCCTCTCCATCTCTCCATCTCTCCTCCTCTCCATCCCTCCTCCTCTCCATCCCTCCTCCTCTCCATCCCTCCTCCTCTCCATCCCTCTTTTCCATCCCTCCTCTCCATCCCTCCTCTCCATCCCTCCTCTCCATCCCTCCTCTCCATCCCTCCTCTCCATCCCTCCTCTCCACTGCTCCTCTGAGGGGTGGTTCACAATCATAAGGTACCTGGGAACCTGGGGACTCAGTAAGTCTGTGTGTGTGTGTGTGTGTGAACTCAGAACACATCATACAAAATCAATATACTGTATGTACCTGTTTCTGATTTTATTCTGTCAGCTCCACTCTCTTCCTGTGCTGCAGCAACCTGTAACTACAACAAAGCAATCACTCACAGAGAGATTAAGTGGCAGAAAGTGGAGAGAGAAAGAGAGACAAAAGGGGGGGGGGGGGTGAGAAGGAGAGAAAGTGAAGAGAGAGAGATCATAGGCCACTGACCTCGGTTGAGTCTGCCTCGTCTATTGACCTGCGTTGTGACCGTCGTTTCTTAACCAGATCTACATCCTTTAGGTGGGAGAACCCAGACTTGGCAGATAAAAAATGTGTCCTGGGGGGTACGACGGGGGCTTGGGCCCCTCCTGCTTCCCCTGCAGCCTGCAGCCGTTTGGTTCTAGGGGGTGGGACCACTTCCCTATTGGTGCCCTCCTTAGTGTCACTATCTGCCTTCTTCTCTGCAGCGCCCACATTGGTCTCCATTGTGAGGGCCTCATCTTGGATCCGTTGACAGTAGCGTGCGGCGGCCTCCGGGTCGGGGCCCTCCCGGCTCTCCCCGGCCATGCCATAACTGGACTCACTGCTGTCCGCCTCGATGTGCAGCACGCTCAGCTCCTGGCCCGTGAAGTAGGTGCGGATCTGGTTGAGGTAGGTCATGACGATGAGGCGGTCAGGCACGGCCAGCAGGACCATGTCCGAGGGCTCTATCAGCCGAGAGATGCCCAACTCTGCGAAACCGTCGAAGGCCTTGGGGGAAATAAGAGAAGATGGGTTGGGTGGGGAAAACATTCAGCAGTTAACCAACTGATGGTCACATTTAAGGCCTGGCTGTTGATCGTGATTATGACATGTTGAGATAACGTAAAGAAAACAAACTACCTTCTTGTTGTTGCGCTTGATGTCATAAGGGTCCAGCATCTCAAAGTTTCTAAGCAGCGAAGAAATAGATAATCAATACACACTACAAGAACAGGAAACACGTTAACACAAAAATGATGATGTCATTTTTAAAGGTTAATAAACAAGCCATAACACAATGCCTGCTCACGTTTATGTCTAAACGCATCACAGAGGGGGTACCTACATCCTGTCCGGGTGGAAGTGGTGTAGCAGGGCACAGAAGGCCAGGCCGTTCCTCCAGGATGTGCTGAAGTTGGTGATCTTGACCCCCTTGTGTTCTTTGATGACTTCCTGACACCACTCCAGTAGGGACTGGCTGGAGGTAACAAGGCCAGGACTGGCCATCAGGCCCTAAGACAACAAATCACATCAGATATAATAGGTCAATTCAGAGTAAAATATAAGTGGCACTTCAGTTTATGGTGCAGAAATGACCAGGTATCACATTGTAATAACCTAAAAAAGTTGCTTTTGTCATTGACAAAATGGACAGTTATGAATCAGAATTTCATTTCAAAGGTCACTGATGCAAAATGATGGTGGAGGATTGGTCAACTGATAGACTATAAATAACATACTTCTGGGGAAGCAGCACTGCCTAGACACGTTTCCTGAGAGTTTACAGCTCTGCCTTTAGGCGTTGTTGGCTCGTCTGCTGCCCCCTGTTGTCTAAAAAGAGAAAGACAGGGATTTAATATGACTTGACTTCACAGCATATTCTGGATGTTTAGTTCTAACAGTTTAGAAGCAACACATTTCAAATAATGGTAAAGGATGAAATATATGGCATTTTCTCAATCAGTTTCCTTTCATAAAAGCATTCTAGTCACACAGAATTATCAACAACTATATGTAAATGCACTCAGAAAACTGCCACGCGTCAATCAACCACTGTATTGCACAGGCGTGTCCAACTCAACATAACGTACCTCTCCTCATCTAAGCCACCAGCAGATATGTCTACTGACTCAAAGCCAAAGTCCATCTCTTCAACCCACATGTCTTTGCTCTCTACCTCCATCTGCTCTGTCTTTTTGGCTCCCTCAACACGTAACCAGTCGTCCTCAGCTGGTGTACCGGTGGTTGGAGAGGTCGTGTCAAGCACTTCTGCCTCTGAACCTCTCTCAATATCCTTGATTACAGTGTCTTCAAAAAACTCAGTGACCATAGGGGTTTCTGTGAAGGCCTGAGTGACCATGGTAGTATCTGTAAAGGTCCAGCTTTCCATGCTCTCCTCCAGTCCCTTCTCAAAGTCAGCCTCTACCTCTGAACCCCTCTCAATGTCCTCTCTTACAGTGTCTACGAAGAACTCACTGACCATAGCAGTTTCTGTGAAGGCCTCTGTGAACATAGTGGTTTCTGTGAAGATCCAGCTCTCCTCCAGTCCCTTCTCACAGAGTTGTACTTCTGGTGACATCTCCTCTGAGCGAGAAATTGTGACAAAGCTCCCATCGGAGGCCAAGTTTGAGGTTAATGATATTGAACCCTCTGAGGCTTCCTGGCTGGTGTCTTGTTTGTCTTCCTGAGAGAGAGACAGCGAGCCCTCAAGGGAGTCTGCCTGGCTGGTGAATGAGGAGTCCATTGGAGGATTTCCATCAGAAAAAGATGAACTAAGGCATTTTTTAGAGCGGGGAACTGGAACAGGCATGCTCGATTGTTTTATGTTTAGCTTACTGCTCCTTTTACGCAGAGGAGCAACCACCACTTCCCCAGATGCTCCAAGCTGGCCACGAGGGGGTACGGGAGGAAGACTACTGCTCCTCTTGTTGCGTTGAGGTGGTACCAGCCCAGAGGCTGCAGGTGACTGTCCTCCATCTCTGGTAGACTGGGTGTTATCCCCAATAGAGGCATGCCAGGTCTTTGGTCGGGTAGCATCTATTTGGACAGGTGGGGTAGGGTCTCGTTTCCCACGAGGCTTTGGGACTGGAAAGATCTCTTGCTTGCCTTTCATCTTTACTCCTGGTGCAATGTCCTCTGTTGAGGCCTTCTGAGCTGGCTCATCTTCAAGTGAATCATTGGTTGTTTCAGTCACTTCCAAGGTCTGCTTCTCCGCCTCAACCTTTTCAAATCGGTCTGTAACTTCTGGTGAGAACTTCTGAGCTGGCTCATCTTCGAGTGACTCAGTGGCGGTTTCTGTCACTTCCGGAGACTGCGTCTCCACCTCAGACTCCTTTGAAAAGGTTATCGTAAGATCCTGTATCTGGGCTGGAGCTGTAGACCCTTGGTAGGCAGCATTCAGGGCCTCTAAAGCCATAGCTTCATCTGCGCCATCCTCTGCTTTGCTTGATTCCACTGGGGGAGAATGAGTTATTTTGCTGCGCCTGGGCGGGGCTATTTTTCTGATGATCGAGAGGGGAGCAGTCTCTCCCACACCAAACTCGGGGTATGGCTCTGTAGGTACATGATATGAAGTTAGGGGAACAATTGTGGCCTTACCAGTAACAGTCTTTAAATCGTCAGCTTTCTGTCGCGGTTCGGGAGAGAGAGATGCTTTCCTGGTGCGTTGAGGTGGAATCAGCTTAGCGACCGCCTGGGCAATCAGATTCTCTGGCTCATCAGCTTTCTGAGATGGCTCTGTAGTGAAGCGGTTTTGTTTCTTCACAGGCCATGGTAGAATCAGTTCAGTGGCTCCCTGGCCAGGTTTCTGTGAACGTTCTGCACTGGAAGCTCTATAGGTTCCCCTTGTGCGTGGAGCTGGGATAACGGCGGTTGCCTGTGGTGTCTCTTTAGTGAGGCTTGTCTTAGTACGGCGAGGAGGGACCAGTTCAGTGGGCACCTGGACAAGGGCATCAGTTTTTTGTTGAGGTTCTGTTGAAAGACAACGATCTATTTTCCTACCAGGATGTGATGTTACCATCTCCTCTGGTGCCTGGGCAGTGAAACCCTTCTGGACATCATCTTTCTTTAGAGGTTCTGTTGAAAGACAACCATCTATTTTCCTACCAGGATGTGATGGTACCATCTCCTCTGGTGCCTGGGCAGTAAAACCCTTCTGTACATCATCTTTCTTTAGAGGTTCTGTTGAAAGACTACGGTCTCCTCTCACTTCAGTGGGCTTCTGTACAGTTACATTCTCAGATTTCTGTTTGCGCTCTGAAGTGAGACAGTCTTTTCTCCTTGGAGGCCGTGAAGGGACTACCTTAGAAACAATCCCTTGATCATCAGCTTCCTGTTGAGTTTCTGGAGGAAGACTACCGTCTCGTTTCTTTGCATGATGAGGTTCAGTTGTTATCTGTGCAGGGACAGCCTGGCCAGCGACAACAGGGGCAACTTCCGATTGTGTTTCATCTGAGGCGAGTGTCTGATCATCAGAGGGTTTATCTGGGATGGGGACTATATGTTCTTGAGCCTTGTCCTCTAACAGCAACGTGTCTGTAGTAGGTTGTGAGGTAGGGGCAGAGGCTTCCTCTGTGCTTGCATGTTGGGCGCTTAAGGTTAAAAAAATAAAATAAAAGGTGAGAAAATATCATGGCTCAGATCTTGCTATATAATTACATTCTATTAAATAACTATTGAAATGGTAATATCAGTAAAGCAACCCCCCCCTCACATTCCACAAGCTGACACACCTCACTGAATCGCTTACATATCCCATTCCACTGAGCAGACACTGGAGAAGTGTTCCAGATGTAGAAAAACTCAACACATTGACTGATTATAACTAAGAAAAAGCCACAGGTTTTTCTTTACGAGACAAACATGCATGACATAGGTAGCAGCATAAACAGTACACAGAGACACTGAAGACCTTAGTTAACATTAGAACACCTGGGCCCACAAACAAGTGCCTTAAACATCAAGACGCAGCTTAAATTTGACACATACTGTAGACTTGTCCATCACAGTTCACTGAGTAGCAAGCATGGCTGAGCCAAACATTATGCGAACGAAAGACAATGTTATGATTTAATACAGCATTTGTATTTTCAAGCAGTGCAGCCAAATAGTTCAGACACCGGTTTGCTGCCAGGACACTCACCCCTTGTCCTGGTGTAATGAAGTTGATAATTCTGTCTCGACAGGTGACCCGGCTGAATAAATATCAACATAACCTGTTATCTGTCCAGAGTCCTGTGCTTTTAACGTCGATTTCTCCCCTATTTGCGCCCACAAGTCAAGGTAAATCTCTTCTTCTCCAGTTACCACAAATTTTCCTCTGGAGATCTCAGTAAGGTCAGCCTCCGTCAATGACGGCCATTTTCTCATACTGCTTAGATCTTGGACTTGAACAAACCCATCCTCAGTGTCTTGTCTCATTGCCTCACTCATTGACTGTTGGTCTTCCATATTCAACAAGCATGGCTCAGCGGTGGATGGGAGTTCAATCGTTTTTTTGGTTTCACCCTCAAGGTGCGGTGCCTTTCCAGACACTGCTTCCTGGACGAGGGTAGATGTATCTGGGACAGGTTCAGAGGAGCTCTCTGATGGGGCTGCACCTTCTGTTGGAGAGGAGCCAGACGGACCCAGCATGGCTGCTACGGTTTCATAACTGTGAGAGAGGGATTACTTACTGTAATTGAGGGACTGAGCTTTAAAACAGGCATGGTAAACATTGGGAGCATTCGAAACCATATAAAAAAAGTCTCAACACATTTAAAAATCTGAGAGATTAAACACAGATCCTTCAAACTTCAATACATTTATTTTATTAACTGTATGTGAGAGTTGCTAAAAGTACTTGAGTTGACCAAAATAGGATTTGTTAAATCAATGACGCAGATCAAAAATAGAAAATGCCATTGTATGCAAACATTAATATAAATAAACTAGTGAACATGAGGGTGACACTGGTGACAATTAGACTAAGAATCTACAGAACACACCACACACTTTGCCGTGCTACATAGGAGCCTGCAATCTCCCACTTACCCCCTGGAGAAGACACCAAAAATGGTCTGTACTAGGCCAGAGGCCTCCTGCTGCTTCTCTGCCACAGACCCCTCAGCCTCCAACACCTCCCATCCTAAGACCAGCTCTGGTTCTAACACTGCAGAGGACTTCTGGATTTCCTCAGATTCCTCAGATGGGATTTTCTCTATTTGTGGGCTGTCGAGGACACTAACATGAGAGGTGAACATTGAAAAGAACATCCCTACAGAATCCATGCTACACACAGAAAAACACACATGCATTGGCATGCACCAAAACAACTCCTCCGTCACAAATTTAGAAGGAATATCACCCTATAATATATTATCTCCATGTAACAGGTTCACAGACCCAAAACACATCTCAGATGCAGAGTATCACGCCATGTAGTCTTAAGAGGTTTGCCAAAGCTAAAATATCTGGCTTTACAGTGGCCGTTGCAGACCAAACAAAAAACAATGTTTCACTGCCACTGCAATCCATGCAGAGAGCCATATGCTCAAACACTTACCCCTTATCTAGAACACACTCTGCTGGTTCTCCAGTAACCTCTTTCTTCTCTGTCTGCATACTTGTCTCTTCGAAACCAAAAAACAAAGTATGTTGCTTTCCACTTGCAATGCGAGACACTTGGAAAAAAAGATATTGCATGCCTAACCACACACACCTTACCATTTGCCTCTACAGACTCTAGACTGTGAGGAGGGGCAGACAGGAAACCAGGAATGCTTGCTGCCTCGAGGCAAGATGGTACCAGTGCAAGCAACGATTTTAGGTTTTCATCTCCAACTGCACTGCTTAGGTCAGGCTTGGAAAGCACCATATCCTCTGACCTATTATCCTGCATAGAACTCACAGATTCTTCTCCCTGGGTTCGAGCTAATTCAGATGGCTGTCTAGAAGGTAATCCTGGTTCTCTAGATTCACTTGGACAAGCTCGCATTAGGGAAAACACGGTTTGTTCTTCTATTGCTTTTAGTTGTGTAAAGAACGGGAACCCAGAAGTGAGACTCTCACATGGGCAAGATGGCGCCAGTGACACCCTATTTTCTCTGTCTTCTGGTGACCTATCTTTGATTATTACGGTCTTATCTTTCAGCTTCTTCTCAAACAAAGGCTTCTGTTCAACGTGCCAATCTCCTGTCTGGACGTTGGCTGTCGATGGGAAACCTGGGAGACTGGAGCTGTTGGGTTGTGGTGCAGAGCGGAAGCTAGGAATCCTGCCTTCTTCTGGGCAACATGGCACCAAAGCAACCATTGCTTTCGTTTTGCCGATGACTTTTGGGAGAATGTTTTCTTCCTCTTCCTTCTTCTTCTCCAAGTGCTCAAACATAGATTTTGGGTCAACAAGCCACTCTAATGCTGTAGCCCCATCAGTGGATGCAAAACCAGGGAGACTGGACATTTTGGGGCAAGCGAGCGCAAGACTCAGCATACTTAGCTCTACCTCAGCTTTGGGATGTGGTGCAGAGGGGAAGCCAGGAATACTTGCTGCAGTAGGACATGACGGTACCAGAGCCACCATTCCTTTCATTCCTTGTTTGTCTTTTTCTATTATTCCCATCAATAACTTCTGCTTCTTTTTCAGTTGCTTCTCCCATAATGGCCGATGATCTCTGGGTGGATCTGTGCGCCAATATTTTCTGTCAGTTTGCTGATGGGATGGGAAACCTGCAATACTGGTGACTTTTGGGCAAGATGGAAGAAGGTTGACTACAGTTTGCCCCAAGTAGACATCTTTGGGTTGTGGTACAGAGGGGAAGCAAGAGGGGAAGCCAGGAATTATGGCTGCTTCTGGGCAACATGGCACTAAAGCAACTACTGGTTTCATTTTGTCAATGTCTTCTTTTGACTTGTCTTTTGGAAAAAGATCTTCCTCCTTCTTCTTCAGAAAGTGCTCAAACACAGGCTTGGGGTCAACAAGCCACTTTAATGTTGTAGCCTCCTCACTGGAAGCTTTAGAGCAAGCAGGCAAAATAATCATCATATTGGGTTGTGGTACAGATGGGAAGCCAGGGATCCTTGCAGAGTGTGGACATGATATCCTCAAAGGAACATTGGTTTTCATTTCCTCTTGGTCTGCTTTTGAGCTGTCAATAATGACTTTCCTCTCCTTTAGTGGTCTCTTCAACAATGGCCTCTGGTCAACAACCCACCCTGCCCACCTATCCTTCTCAATGGATGGAAAACCAGGGAGACTAGAAACTTTAGTGCAGGAGGGAACAAGATTCACACTACTTGGCCCCACCTCAGTTTTTGGATGTGGAGCAGAGGGGAAGCCAGGAATCGTGGATACATCTGAGCCACATGACACCATAGCAACCATTGCTTTAACTTTCTCACTGTGTTCTTTCGATCTGTATTTTGGAGAAACGTTTTCTTCTTTATTCTCCTTATTTTTCTGCAAGTGCTCAAACATAGACTTTGGGTCAACAAGCCACTCTAATGTTGTAGCCCCCCCAGTGGATGCAAAACCCGGGGGACTGGACACTTTAGGGCACGCTGGCACATATACCTCAGCTTTGGGATGTGGTGCAGAGGGGAAGCCAGGAATACTTGTTGTAGTAGGGCATGATGGTACCAGAGCCACCATGTGTTTCATTAGCTCCTTGTCTTCGTTTAATCTGTCCAAATGTGGAGTGGACATAAAGGCCATCCTTTTTTTCCCCTTCGGGGGCTTCTCCCAAATGGCCTCAATGTTGATTGTACACTCCTTTACTTGACTTTCAAGAGAAGGGAATCCGAGTGTGCCAGCCAATCTTGGGCAGGATGGCATTAGATCTGCCATGCTAGGTTCCCTCTCTAACTTGGCTTCCTTGGACAGATGTGGAGACAGAAATCCCGGAATGCTGACAGTGCTTGGACAAGATGAAACCATTTCTGCCATTCCTCTCACCATGTCTCTCTTCTCTTTTGATCTTTCGATAGAGAGCTCTGACCCATCCTTTCTTGGCGTCTCCCATAATATGCTATTGTCCACTGGACAGTATTCTAACTGAGCCTCTGAACAGGATGCTTGAGTGGATAGAAACCCTGGTGCACTGGCAACTCTTAGGCATGATGGCGGCAGAGAAACCATGTTTTCAGGTCTGAGGAGAGGGGAGACCATGGTCAGAGGTGATTATGAAAACCAAGAAAGCAGAGTCGTCCAGTAAGAACAAAGCAATCAAATGGAAAGTTCTACAACTATCACACACAAACCAAACCTCACGCTCAAAAATATTATCTGACTATTCATGAAAATGACAGTTAATAACGCAACTGTTTAAATCGAGATAAGAGCCGGCCAAGGTGCATAAATACCATACAACACAATCAAATGTAAATCCTTTTTCAAAGCCTTGTTATATTGACACTGTAGTCAATGTTATATATTCATCCAAATTAAAATGGAGAATGCAAAATATTGTAAAATATAATGAATAAGTCTAAAAGCACAAATCCTACAATGTGATTTTATTCCATTGCTGCAGGGGGCTAAATGCTCTGTTTAAGTTGTTTTAAATCCCAACCGCAAAAACAGCAATAGAAATGCAACACCATGCAGATCAACACTCCTAAACCAGCACCATGCAGATCAACACTCCTAAACCAGCACCATGCAGATCAACACTCCTAAACCAGCACCATGCAGATCAACACTACTAAGCCAGCACCATGCAGGTCAACACTACTAAACCAGCACCATGCAGGTCAACACTACTAAACCAGCACCCGGCAGATCAACACTACTAAACCAGCACCCTGCAGATCAACACTACTAAACCAGCACCATGCAAGTCAACACTACTAAACCAGCACCATGCAGGTCAACACTACTAAACCAGCACCATGCAGGTCAACACTACTAAACCAGCACCATGCAGGTCAACACTACTAAACCAGCACCATGCAGATCAACACTACTAAACCAGCACCATGCAGATCAACACTACTAAACCAGCACCATGCAGGTCAACACTACTAAACCAGCACCATGCAGGTCAACACTACTAAACCAGCACCATGCAGATCATCACTACTAAACCAGCACCATTATGGCAGGTAGTGAGGTTGAGCGCTGTGGCCCTTATACACTTACCGCATCTCATACACTTCCACCTGCCTAGCCACAGTAACCTCTTCCTTCCCAGAATGCTCTATTCTGGAGCCTGACTCTATGACTTCCTCTTCCATTTCTTCCTTACATATCATCTCCAAGTCCTCTACAACTTGACACTTTGCCAGGGCCACAACCTCACAAGTGGTCTGGCTGTGTGAAATTTCTTTTGGCTCATTGTCAACAGTTGCTCCCATCCCATACCGCAATGTCTGTCCCACTTGGATGGGAGACTGACATGAAGGGCTGAAAGAGAGCGACACGAAGAGAGATACTAAATAAATGAGGGAAAAGAGCACAGGGCAGGCACCTTGCAAGAATAGTGCAAAAAGCACAGTAATGTCAGTCAGATGTGGATGAGATGGTTCAAAAGCGGCCAATCAAGAACAGCTGCACTCCTGCAGCAAATCAACACAACCCACCTATCTCTGACAGTCAAGAATAATGACATGTCTGCAGGAATGGCGAGCCACATTCTGCAGTGCAAGTGTCTGAAAACAGGGTTGAAATTCAACTGACAGGCATAGAAATGTACTTTAAAGTTTTAGAAAAACGTCATAATGCAGATTTGGAATTGTTTGCTCTCCTACTCCCACTCACTCACCCTTTTTCTAGAACGCCCACTTCCTATACCCCATATCTGGTCTCAATGCCCCCCTCCTCTTTGTGCCCCTCCAACACTGAGCCATGTTCAGATTCTTGTTTGTTCTCATTCAGCACTACTTTGGTTGGTTGAGGTTTGTAGCTAGGCTCTGTGTGGCTCTCCTTGCAGTCATAGATCTCCTCTGTCCACACAGATGGAGAGAAGAACCACTGTTGAGAGGCGTTTGAGAATGTGTCGATGGAAAACCAGGGGCAATGGCCTCACTTGGGAAAGATGGCAACATAGCCACCATTCCCTTCTTTAATTCATCATGCGCGGGAGCCAGACTTCACTGTTTCCTTTTTCAGTGTATTTTCCCAAAATGGCCTCTCCTCCACAGGCCACTGTTGAATCAGAGGATCCTCTTGACTTAGCGTTTTTGTAGATGGGATCCTTTAGACATGTTTAACCATTGGGCAAATTGGCAAAAGACTGAATCAATGAATCAAATCAATCACATGTATTTATAAAGCCCTTTTAACATCAGTTGATGTCACAAAGTGCTGTACAGAAACCCAGCCTAAAACCCCAAACAGCAAGCAATGCAGATATAGAAGCATGATGGCTAGGAAAAACTCTAGAATGGCAGGAACCTATGAAGAGACCTAGAGAGGAACCAGGCTCTGAGGGGTGACCAGTCCTCTTCTGGCTGTGCCGGGTGGAGATTATAACAGAACATGGCCAAGATGTTCACATTTTCATAGATGACCAGCAGGGTCAAATAATAATAATCACAGTGGTTGTAGAGGGTGCAACAGGTCAGCACCTCAGGGGTAAATGTCAGTTGGCTTTTCACAGCCAAGCATTCAGAGATAGAGACAGCAGGTGCTGTAGAGAGAGAGAGAGAGTCGAAAACAGCAAGTCCGGGACAAGGTAGCACGTCAAGTGAACAGGCCAGGGTTCCATTGTTTTCACTATATATTTTACCTCTTGGGGATGTCATTCGAAAACATAATGTTAACTTTCACTGCTATGCGGATGACACACAGCTGTACATTTCAATGAAACATGGTGAAGCCCCAAAATTGCCCTTGCTAGAAGCATGTGTTTCAGACATAAGGAAGTGGATGGCTGCAAACGTTCTACTTTTAAACTCGGACAAAACAGAGATGCTTGTTCTAGGTCCCAAGAAACAAAGAGATCTTCTGTTGAATCTGACAATTAATCTTAATGGTTGTACAGTCGTCTCAAATAAAACTGTGAAGGACCTCGGCGTTACTCTGGACCCTGATCTCTCTTTTGAAGAGGACAGCTTTTTTCCATCTACGTAACATTGCAAAAATCAGAAACTTTCTGTCCAAAAATGATGCAGAAAAATGTATCCATGCTTTTGTTACTTCTAGGTTAGACTACTGCAATGCTCTACTTTCCGGCTACCCGGATAAAGCACTAAATAAACTTCAGTTAGTGCTAAATACGGCTGCTAGAATCCTGCCTAGAACCAAAAAATTTGATCATATTACTCCAGCCTCCCTACACTGTCAAAGCAAGGGCTGATTTCAAGGTTTTACTGCTAACCTACAAAGCATTACATGGGCTTGCTCCTACCTATCTCTCTGATTTGGTCCTGCCGTACATACCTACACGTACGCTACGGTCACAAGACGCAGGCCTCCTAATTGTCCCTAGAATTTCTAAGCAAACAGCTGGAGGCAGGGCTTTCTCCTATAGAGCTCCATTTTTATGGAACGGTCTGCCTACCCATGTCAGAGACGCAAACTCGGTCTCAACCTTTAAGTCTTTACTGAAGACTCATCTCTTCAGTGGGTCATATGATTGAGTGTAGTCTGGCCCAGAAGTGGGAAGGTGAACGGAAAGGCTCTGGAGCAACGAACCGCCCTTGCTGTCTCTGCCTGGCCGGTTCCCCTCTTTCCACTGGGATTCTCTGCCTCTAACCCTATTACAGGGGCTGAGTCACTGGCTTACTGGGGCTCTCTCATGCCGTCCCTGGAAGGGGTGCGTCACCTGAGTGGGTTGATTCACTGATGTGGTCATCCTGTCTGGGTTGGCGCCCCCCCTTGTCTCAGGATGGTAAGTTGGTGGGAAGTTGGACTGACCACAAGAAGTGGTGTGGGGGCCGTGCTTTGGCAAAGTGGGTGGGGTTATATCCTTCCTGTTTGGCCCTGTCCGGGGGTGTCCTCGGATGGGGCCACAGTGTCTCCTGACCCCTCCTGTCTCAGCCTCCAGTATTTATGCTGCAGTAGTTTATGTGTCGGGGGCTAGGGTCAGTTTGTTATATCTGGAGTACTTCTCCTGTCCTATTCGGTGTCCTGTGTGAATCTAAGTGTGCGTTCTCTAATTATTTCCTTCTCTCTTTCTTTCTATCTCTCGGAGGACCTGAGTCATAGGACCATGCCCCAGGACTACCTGACATGATGACTCCTTGCTGTCCCCAGTCTACCTGGCCGTGCTGCTGCTCCAGTTTCAACTGTTCTGCCTTATTATTATTATTATTATTATTCGACCACGCTGGTCATTTATGAACATTTGAACATGTTGGCCATGTTCTGTTATAATCTCCACCCGGCACAGCCAGAAGAGGACTGGCCACCCCACATATGCTCTCTCTAATTCTCTCTTTCTTTCTCTCTCTCGGAGGACCTGAGCCCTAGGACCATGCCCCAGGACTACCTGACATGATGACTCCTTGCTGTCCCCAGTCCACCTGACCGTGCTGCTGCTCCAGTTTCAACTGTTCTGCCTTATTATTATTCGACCATGCTGGTCATTTATGAACATTTGAACATCTTGGCCATGTTCTGTTATAATCTCCACCCGGCACAGCCAGAAGAGGACTGGCCACCCCACATAGCCTGGTTCCTCTCTAGGTTTCTTCCTAGGTTTTGGCCTTTCTAGGGAGTTTTTCCTAGCCACCGTGCTTCTACACCTGCATTGCTTGCTGTTTGAGGTTTTAGGTTGGGTTTCTGTACAGCACTTTGAGATATCAGCTGATGTACGAAGGGCTATATAAATACATTTGATTTGATTTGATTCCATAGCCGCAGGCAGAACAGTTTAAACTGGAGCAGCAGCACGACCAGGTGGACTGGAGACAGCAAGGAGTCATCAGGCCAGGTAGTCCTGAGGCATGGTCCCTGAACATGTTTGACTCTTGTGGACTGACCATGTTTCACTCTTGTGGACTGACCATGTTTGGCTCTCGTGGTTCTATAATTGGATGCTGTGCTGAAGGGAAACCAAGCACATATAGCTGCCATACCCTTTGCATCGCCGGATCTACTGACTCCAAAAGCTGGAATCTCAATCTGTCTTTTTTTCCAGAATGGTCTTTGATCTACAGCCCACACTTCATGGGCATTAATATGGAGTTGGTCCCCCCTTTTGCTGCTATAAGGGCTTTTGCTTGTGGTGCAGAAGGGAAGCCAGGAATCCTGACTTTCTTTGGGCAAGATGGTAACATATCTACTGTACCATGTTATTTGTAAGTTCTTTGTTCTCGCATGGCATTGCCTGTACCACAAACTGTTATTTTCTTCAATGGCCTCTCCAAAAGCGACATGCCAGTCAACATTATCTGACCTAATTGGCTGTTTAAGAGGGTAAACCAGAAACTCTAGCCATTAAAGGGAATGTAAGAAGAAGGTTACAAAACACAGGGTAGAACCCCATACAAAAGTGCGAGGAGTACCTCAAATAAATACACGGGGCGAGCCCCGTAATCATCTGCGCAATACATGTAGCCCGAATGCCAAAACAACACAGCACAGGTACTCACACGACCAACGGACATAGGACCAATAAACGACAGCCCAATGGAAACCAAAGGGCACATTTCTACAATTACAATCGGGGAAATGGGGACCAGGTGTGCGTAATGACACAGTTCCAGAGGGATCCGTGACAGCACGCTTCAATGGGGCAGAGGTTTGTGAGTTGTTGTGATTCTGGATGGCCAGACAGCTAGCAACAATGACACGAAGCTGCCATGTGGGGAATCGTCAGAGGCTCGTTTCAGCTACTTTCATCTTGTTCTTGATACCATGTCTTGTTTTGAGATGTTTTGATTAATTTAATTTCATTGCTAATATGGCAAAAATTCGCTAGCTAGCTAACCAACAACTGTAATTATGTATTTGAGAGACAACACGTGCTCATTGTGCAAATGTATTTATGTTTTCAATAAACATTGGAGATGAAATATAGTTTACACGTTGTCAACATTCCAAGCCAACCCCGTCTGTTTTGCCCCATAGTTGCGCACAGGTCGGTTTTGTTGCTAGACAACCACAGGTCGGTTTTGTTGCTAGACAACCACAGGTCGGTATTGTTGCTAAACAACCAAACAGTCTATATCTGTACAACCTTTGAATTTACTCACCCTGCCATTGCCTGGACAACCTCCACTCCAAACATTGAGAATGCCTCCTGCCTTCTCTCATGGACTGTTGTCCCAAAGGGCTTAGCCAATGGGTCAAGTGTGGATGTTGATGGGTCTGGCCTCTGACTGGCAATACTGATCATTCCAGCAGTGTGGTCTAGAGGGGATAACAGTGGAGGACATCATGAAGCTGAAGTCAACCCTGATGATACACCAGCTACAGTAGAAGTCGGAAGTTTACATACACCTTAGCCAAGTACATTTAAACTCAGTTTTTCACAATTCCTTACATTTATTCCTGGTAAAAATTCCCTGTCTTAGGTCAGTTAGGATAATCACTTCATCTTAAGAATGTGAAATGTCAGAATAATAGTAAGAGAGAATGATATACTTCAGCTTTTATTTCTTTCATCACATTCCCAGTGGGTCAGAAGTTAACATTCACTCAATTATTATTTGGTAGCATTGCCTTTAAATTGTTTAACTTGGATCAAACGTTTCGGGAAGCCTTCCACAAGCTTCCCACAATAAGTTGGGTGAATTTTGGCCCATTCTTCCTGACAGAGCTGGTGTAACTGAGTCAGGTTTGTAGGCCTCCTTGCTCGCACACATTTTTTCAGTTCTGCCCACACATTTTCTATAGGGTTGAGGTCAGGGCTTTGTGATGGCCACTCCAATACCTTGACTTTATTGTCCTAAAGTCATTTTGCCACAACTTTGGAAGTATGCTTGGGGTCATTGTCCATTTGGAAGACCCATTTGCGACCAACCTTAGGATTCCTGACTGATGTCTTGAGATGTTGCTTCAATATATCCACATAATTTTCCTGCCTCATTATGCCATCTATTTGTGAAGTGCACCAGTCCCTCTTGCAGCAAAGCACGCACACAACATGATGCTGCACCCCCATGCTTCACGGGTGGGATAGTGTTTTTTCAGCCTCCCCCTTTTTCCTCCAAACATAACGATGGTCATTATGGCCAAACAGTTCTATTTTTGTCCAGAGGACATTTCTCCAAAAAGTACGATATTTGTCCCCATGTGCAGTTGCAAACCGTAGTCTTGCTTTTTCATTAGCGGTTTTGGAGCAGTAGCTTCTTCCTTGCTGAGCGGCCTATCAGGTTATGTCGATATAGGACTTGTTTTACTGTGGTTTTTGATACTTTTGTACCTGTTTCCTCCAGCATCTTCACAAGGTCCTTTGGTGTTGTTCTGGGATTGATTTGCACTTTTCGGCACCAAAGTACGTTAATTTCCTGAGCGGTATGACGGCTGCGTGGTCCCATGGTCTTTATACTTGCGTACTATTGTTCGTACAGATGAACGTGGTACCTTAAGGCGTTTGGAAATTGCTCCCAAGGATGAAAGACTTGTGGAGGTCTACAATTTTTTTTCTGAGGTCTTGGCTGATTTCTTTTGATTTTCCCATGATGTCAGGCAAAGAGGCACTGAGATTGAAGGTAGGCCTTGAAATACATCCACAGGTACACCTCCAATTATGTCAATTAGCCTATCAGAAGCTTCTAAAGCCATGAAATCATTTTCTGGAATTTTGCAAGCTGTTTAAAGGCACAGTCAACTTAGTGTATATAAACTTCTGGCCCACTGGAATTGTGATACAGTGAATTATAAGTGAAATAATCTGTCTGTAAACAATTGTTGGTCAAATTACTTGAGTCATGGACAAAGTAGATGTCCTAACCGACTTGCCAAAACTATAGTTTGATAACAAGACATTTGTGGAGTGGTTGAAAAACAAGTTTTAATGACTCCAACCTAAGTGTATGTACATTTCTGACTTCAACTGTATTTTTTTAGGCAATATTGCCATCAATGGTTGCTGCAATATTTGTAGAAATCTTCCAATCAGAGCGCAGATATTGGTATAGAAGATGAGTAAATAAATGGGGAAATTAAGTTAAGTTGATCTATGTTTCATATGAAATATATTATTCATGTCCATGTTGCTCATTGCTCACCATTGCTCCAGTGTCTCATACCCCTATCCGTTGCCAAGCAACATTTCTTAGCAATATTGCCACAAAAAAATGCTAGTATATCATAGCCTTTTTAACACTGTGCCCTATAAATTTGAAGTTTTGAGCAAAGATAAGCACACGGATGTCTTAGGATTTGGCCCTGTTGTATAGATTGGGGATGTTCCTAAAAGGCATTGTGTTTGCATTGGCCCTGTTGTATAGATTGGGGATGTTCCTAAAAGGCATTGTTTTTGCATTGGCCCTGTTGTATAGATTGGGGATGTTCCTAAAAGGCATTGTGTTTGCATTGGCCCTGTTGTATAGATTGGGGATGTTCCTAAAAGGCATTGTGTTTGCATTGGCCCTGTTGTATAGATTGGGGATGTTCCTAAAAGGCATTGTGTTTGCATTGGCCCTGTTGTATAGATTGGTGATGTTCCTAAAAGGCATTGTGTTTGCATTGGCCCTGTTGTATAGATTTGGGGATGTTCCTAAAAGGCATTGTGTTTGCATTGGCCCTGTTGTATAGATTGGGGATGTTCCTAAAAGGCATTGTGTTTGCATTGGCCCTGTTGTATAGATTGGTGATGTTCCTAAAAGGCATTGTGTTTGCATTGGCCCTGTTGTATAGATTGGGGATGTTCCTAAAAGGCATTGTGTTTGCATTGGCCCTGTTGTATAGATTTGGGGATGTTCCTAAAAGGCATTGTGTTTGCATTGGCCCTGTTGTATAGATTTGGGGATGTTCCTAAAAGGCATTGTGTTTGCATTAGGTCCTACTCACTGGGAGTTGTGGCAGTGGTGTATTCCTCCTCTGTCAGAGTGCTCAACTGCCTCTGAAACTCTAGAAGGGGACAGACAGGACCTGGTTAGACACGATTATCTGAACGAGAGAGTTGGCTTGGCAACTGGCTTGACACCTGTGAAGTGACCAATGAATGAAGGAAACATATAATGCTAACATACAGTTCTTACATTCAACTAGAATTGGCAAGAGACTGTCACAACCAAAACAACTAGCCAGGTGCCAGGTGTTCTCATGTGAAGACTGAGAAGGGAATACATGTTTTCATCATAACATTCTGCCATTTATTTCCCCCATTATTAAACGTAAGGACTTTGTCAGTGATTGTCTTCTCTGTCTGTTGCCTCAGGTTGTACACCTGTCTCGTGGACAGACAGGGGGGTAGTGACTGGTACTGGGAGGGGGGAATTGGGGACTTGAGTCTGAGTGGGCTGGCCAGGAGAGAGCCCAGGAGGAGGAGCAGGATAGGGTGTGAGAGGAGAGGGTGAGGGGGGAGTGCCGGAGGAGGGCAGAGAAAAAAATAGTAGGGCACAGGGAAGACAAGGAAGGAAAGGACAAGGGAGAAAAGAGGGAGTAGAGGAAAGAATTTGATTCATAAACGTATCAACCAGTTGCGATCATAGTATAATTTTGTAGACTGGTTAGACAAGCATTTGTCCAATGTCAATGCTGGGGGCTGAGTCTATCTTTGAGATCTATACCTGACAGTGGCAGAAGCGGGATCTGCAGCACACGGAGAAGCACCAATAGCATCAGGGGAGGAACCAGGAGCGGGGTCACAATATGGGGCAACAGGTGAGGGGAGAGGAGAGGTGAGAGGAGAGGGAGGTGAGGAGAGAGAGAGGAGAGGGAGGTGAGGAGAGAGGGAGGTGAGGGGAGAAGGAAGTGAAGGAAGGGGAGAGGGTGGTGAAGGGAGAGGGAGGAGAGGGGATAGGGAAGTGAGAGGAGAGGGAGGTGAGGGGAGAAAGAAGTGAAGGAAGGGGAGAGGGGGTTGAAGGGAGAGGGAGGAGAAAGGATAGGGAAGTGAGATGAGATGAGAGGGAGGTGAGGGGAGAAAGAAGTGAAGGAAGGGGAGCGGGTGGTGAAGGGAGAGGGAGGAGAGGGGATAGGGAAATGCGATGAGGGGATAGGGAAGTGCGATGAGAGGAGAGGGAGGTGAAGGGAGAAAGAAGTGAAGGAAGGGGAGAGGGTGGTGAAGGGAGAGGGAGGAGAGGGGATAGGGAAGTGAGAGGAGAGGGAGGTGTGGGGAGAAAGAAGTGAAGGAAGGGGAGAGGGTGGTGAAGGGAGAGGAGACTGCAACATGGGAGAAGGGGACACATCAAGGGAGAAGGACACGGAGGGACACAAAGCAGGATTACATGTTGCCATGCTCTGCTTTGTCTGCTCCAGGGGCACCAGCTCTACTGGCTCAGGGGGAGAGGGGTGCAGAAATTTGGCCTGGCTGGGCCAGAGGGGCCTGGGTTTTGGGCGGCCTCCATTCACTCTGCCAAGGAACTGTGAGGGAGGGATGAGCAGGGGTAGAACGGAGGGAGGGATGAGAAGGGGAAGAATGGGGGAGGGAAAGGTAACAAGGGATTAAAATAAGGCACAAGTTTGAGAAAAAGAGGGACAGGAGAGAGGATGTGAGGGAGAAATAGAAGGATGTGAGGGAGAAATAGAGGGATGTGAGGGAGAAATAGAGGGATGTGAGGAAGAAATAGATGGATGTGAGGAAGAAATAGAGGGATGTGAGGGGGAAAAAGAGACGTGAGGGAGAAATAGAGAAATAGAGGAAGAAGAGGGAGAAATAGAGGGATTGTATATGGGTGGTTAGAGAAGAAAAGGAATTAAGATTGGAATAAAGAGAGAGAAAGAGAGATAAGATTGGAATAAAGAGAGAGAAAGAGAGATAAGATTGAAATAAAGACAGGGAAAGAGAGGTAAGATTGGAATAAAGAGAGAGAGAGAAAGAGATACGATTGGAATAAAGAGAGAGAAAGAGAGAAGATTGGAATAAAGACAGGGAAAGAGAAAGAGAGAAGATTGGAATAGAGAGAGAAAGAGATCAAATTGGAATAAAGAGAAAGAAAGAGAGATGAGATTGGAATAAAGAAAATTACAACTACGGACAAATTCCTTGAAACTACCCCATCATTTCCCCCCATACCTGTCTGTGGAATATCAGAGAAAGAGGGATGTGGAAGAACGGATGGGGAAGAGGAGAGAGGAGAGGTGGAGGAATGACTAGTGATGGAGGCTGAGAGGGGTCTTGATGGAGAGACGGTGGAGAGACCCGGAGCCATGTGGCCCTCAGAAAGACTGTCAGGGTCCAGACCCGGAGCCATGTGGCCCTCAGAAAGACTGTCAGGGTCCAGACCCGGAGCCATGTGGCCCTCAGAAAGACTGACATCCTTCCCTTTTGTTGTGGTTGGCGTCATTTCCGGTCACAACTTGCAGACTTGTTTTCGAGTTGCTGTGCGTTTTGTTGCCAAAATGTTTTGCTACCTGACAAATTTACGATTTTTACTTTTTAATTACCATTTATATATATATATTTTTTTCCTCAACTTTTTCACTCCGGACGCTTTATCTGGACACGATTCGTCAGGACCTCCAACAGCCGAAGGTAAGTAGTAACATTAACATGATGCCTTCTAATTGCAGTCGCTGTACTCGCCTTACGGCGAGGATAGCTGTGCTACAAGCCCAGCTTCAGACGCAATCGTTAGGTGTTGTAATAACATATTAAAACATGTAATGACGCATTCACTGACTGTTGTCTGCCTGGGCTTAACCATACAATTTTGGCTTGTACTCTGTGTTATACCCTCCCTCTCTCTCTGTTTCTCAATATACTAACTGCACGGGAAACCCCCACCAGGGTGACGGAATAAGATAAAACACACTGACAACCCATAAATATACACTGCTCAAAACCCTTTGGGATGGGCTCCAAAGACAAAGAACTCTGTCGAGAACCAATGGGATACTGACACCAGGCTGGAGAGGACTGTCTATCACCTACGAACAACCAACCAGGAGCCAGGACTACTAGAATCTACCTATGTCATTTCAATGTATAAATGAACTGCCCAAATATGTTGTACCTCCTCTTTTTCCGAAAGCTCCCTAAGGGTTGGACGAATAGGAGCCGTGCTGCACGTTTGCCAGATATCATCATGTTTGAATAAACGGCCTATAATATACCGTATCCGCCTTGTCCAGAGTCTCATCTTGGTCTTGTTTCTCCAATAACTAATCATTAACATAGGCAAGGGTAATTTCAGTGTAGGAAAGGATGAAACAGTGTCTGTGCCACCAGTAAGTACAGATAGTAGTATAAATCCCCTGGCACAGTCCCCGCAGCCGGACAACTTTCTCACGGTTTCTGGAAGGAAATGCTGTAGGAACGCTCAACCGGTGTCGCTCATTCAGCCGACAGAAACTTTCAACCGGTTTTCCCCATTAAGCAGCGGGTCGGAGTCAGAGGCCGAGTCTTCTCTGGTCTCTACTGCTCCCGTTACGGGGTCTGAGACGCCGAAGCTTCCCACCATTAGCTCTGAAAAATTTAAAACTCTAGTCATTGGCGACTCCATTACCCGCAGTATTAGACTTAAAACGAATCATCCAGCGATCATACACTGTTTACCGGGGGGCAGGGCTACCGACGTTAAGGCTAATCTGAAGATGGTGCTGGCTAAAGCTAAAACTGGCGAGTGTAGAGAGTATAGAGATATTGTTATCCACGTCGGCACCAACAATGTTAGGATGAAACCGTCAGAGATCACCAAGCGCAACATAGCTTCTGCGTGTAAATCAGCTAGAAAGATGTGTCGGCATCGAGTAATTGTCTCTGGCCCCCTCCCAGTTAGGGGGAGTGATGAGCTCTACGGCAGAGTCTCACAACTCAATCGCTGGTTGAAAACTGTTTTCTGCCCCTCCCCAAAAGATAGAATTTGTAGATAATTGGCCCTCTTTCTGGGACTCACCCACAAACAGGACCAAGCCTGACCTGCTGAGGAGTGACGGACTCCATCCTAGCTGGAGGGGTGCTCTCATCTTACCTACCAACATAGACAGGGCTCTAACTCCTCTAGCTCCACAATGAAATAGGGTGCAGGCCAGGCAGCAAGCTGTTAGCCAGCCTGCCAGCATAGTGGAGTCTGCCACTAGCACAGTCAGTGTAGTCAGCTCAGCGATCACCATTGAGACCGTGTCTGTGCCTCGACCTAGGTTGGGCAAAACTAAACATGGCGGTGTTCACCTTAGCAATCTCACTAGGATAAAGACCACCTCCATTCCTGTCATTATTGAAAGAGATCATGATACCTCACATCTCAAAATAGGGCTACTTAATGTTAGATCCCTTACTTCAAAGGCAATTATAGTCAATGAACTAATCACTGATCATAATCTTGATGTGATTGGCCTGACTGAAACATGGCTTAAGCCTGATGAATTTACTGTGTTAAATGAGGCCTCACCTCCTGGCTACACTAGTGACCATATCCCCCGTGCATTCCGCAAAGGCGGAGGTGTTGCTAACATTTATGATAGCAAATTTCAATTTACAAAAAAAAAAAAGAAGACGTTTTTGTCTTTTGAGCTTCTAGTCATGAAATCTATGCAGCCTACTCAATCACTTTTTATAGCTACTGTTTACAGGCCTCCTGGGCCATATACAGCGTTCCTCACTGAGTTCCCTGAATTCCTATCGGACCTTGTAGTCATAGCAGATAATATTCTAATCTTTGGTGACTTTAATATTCACATGGAAAAGTCCACAGACCCACTCCAAAAGGCTTTCGGAGCAATCATCGACTCAGTGGGTTTTGTCCAACATGTCTCTGGACCCACTCACTGTCACAGTCATACGCTGGACCTAGTTTTGTCCCATGGAATAAATGTTGTGGATCTTAATGTTTTTCCTCATAATCCTGGACTATCGGACCACCATTTTATTACATTTGCAATTGCAACAAATAATCTGCTCAGACCCCAACCAAGGAACATCAAAAGTCGTGCTATAAATTCACAGACAACACAAAGATTCCTTGATGTCCTTCCAGATTCCCTCTGTCTACCCAAGGACGCCAGAGGACAAAAATCAGTTAACCACCTAACTGAGGAACTCAATTTAACCTTGTGCCATACCCTAGATGCAGTTGCACCCCTAAAAACTAAAAACATTTCTCATAAGAAACTAGCTCCCTGGTACACAGAAAATACCCGAGCTCTGAAGCAAACTTTCAGAAAATTGGAACGGAAATGGCGCCACACCAAACTGGAAGTCTTCTGACTAGCTTGGAAAGACAGTACTGTGCAGTACCGAAGAGCCCTTACTGCTGCTCGATCATCCTATTTTTCTAACTTAATTGAGGAAAATAAGAACAATCCAAAATTCCTTTTTGATACTGTCGCAAAGCTAACTAAAAAGCAGCATTCCCCAAGAGAGGATGACTTTCACTTTAGCAGTGATAAATTCATCAACTTCTTTGAGGAAAATATTATGATTATTAGAAAGCAAATTACGGACTCCTCTTTAAATCTGCGTATTCCTTCAAAGCTCAGTTGTCCTGAGTCTGCACAACTCTGCCAGGACCTAGGATCAAGAGAGACGCTCAAGTGTTTTAGTACTATATCTCTTGACACAATGATGAAAATAATCATGGCCTCTAAACCTTCAAGCTGCATACTGGACCCTATTCCAACTAAACTACTGAAAGAACTGCTTCCTGTGCTTGGCCCTCCTATGTTGAACATAATAAACGTCTCTCTATCCACCGGATATGTACCAAACTCACTAAAAGTGGCAGTAATAAAGCCTCTCTTGAAAAAGCCAAACCTTGACCCAGAAAATATAAAAAACTAATCGGCATATATTGAATCTTCACTCCCTCTCAAATTTTTTTGAAAAGGCTGTTGCGCAGCAACTCACTGCCTTCCTGAAGACAAACAATGTAGACGAAATGCTTCAGTCTGGTTTTAGACCCCATCATAGCACTGAGACGGCACTTATGAAGGTGGTAAATTACATTTTAATGGCATCGGACCGAGGCTCTGCATCTGTCCTCGTGCTCCTAGACCTTAGTGCTGCTTTTGATACCACCGATCACCACATTCTTTTGGAGAGATTGGAAACCCAAATTGGTCTACACGGACAAGTTCTGGCCTGGTTTAGATCTTATCTGTCGGAAAGATAGCAGTTTGTCTCTGTGAATGGTTTGTCCTCTGACAAATCAACTGTAAATTTCGGTGTTCCTCAGGTTCCGTTTTAGGACCACTATTGTTTTCACTATATATTTTACCTCTTGGGGATGTTATTCGAAAACATAATGTTAACTTTCACTGCTATGCGGATGACACACAGCTGTACATTTCAATGAAACATGGTGAAGCCCCAAAATTGCCCTTGCTAGAAGCATGTGTTTCAGACATAAGGAAGTGGATGGCTGCAAACTTTCTACTTTTAAACTCGGACAAAACAGAGATGCTTGTTCTAGGTCCCAAGAAACAAAGAGATCTTCTGTTGAATCTGACAATTAATCTTAATGGTTATACAGTCGTCTCAAATAAAACTGTAAAGGACCTCGGCGTTACTCTGGACCCATATCTCTCTTTTGAAGAACATATCAAGACTATTTCAAGGACAGCTTTTTTCCATCTACGTAACATTGCAAAAATCAGAAACTTTCTGTCCAAAAATGATGCAGAAAAATGTATCCATGCTTTTGTCACTTCTAGGTTAGACTACTGCAATGCTCTACTTTCCGGCTACCCGGATAAAGCACAAAATAAACTTCAGTTAGTGCTAAATACGGCTGCTAGAATCCTGACTAGAACCAAAAAATGTGATCATATTACTCCAGTGCTAGCCTCTCTACACTGGCTTCCTGTCAAAGCAAGGGCTGATTTCAAGGTTTTACTGCTAACCTACAAAGCATTACATGGGCTTGCTCCTACCCATCTCTCTGATTTGGTCCTGCCGTACATACCTACACGTACGCTACGGTCACAAGACGCAGGCCTCCTAATTGTCCCTAGAATTTCTAAGCAAACAGCTGGAGACAGGGCTTTCTCCTATAGAGCTCCATTTTTATGGAACGGTCTGCCTACCCATGTCAGAGACGCAAACTCGGTCTTAACCTTTAAGTCTTTACTGAAGACTCATCTCTTCAGTGGGTCAGTTGATTGAGTGTAGTCTGGCCCAGGATTGGGAAGGTGAACGGAAAGGCTCTGGAGCAACGAACCGCCCTTGCTGTCTCTGCCTGGCCGGTTCCCCTCTTTCCACTGGGATTCTCTGCCTCTAACCCTATTACAGGGGCTGAGTCACTGGCTTACTGGGGCTCTCTCATGCCGTCCCTGGAGGGGGTGCGTCACCTGAGTGGGTTGATTCACTGATGTGGTCATCCTGTCTGCGTTGGCGCCCCCCCCCCCCCTTGGGTTGTGCCGTGGCGGAGGTCTTTGTGGGCTATACTCAGCCTTGTCTCAGGATGGTAAGTTTGTGGTTGAAGATATCCCTCTAGTGGTGTGGGGGCTGTGCTTTGGCAAAGTGGGTGGGGTTATATCCTTCCTGTTTGGCCCTGTCCGGGGGTGTCCTCGGATGGGGCCACAGTGTCTCCTGACCCCTCCTGTCTCAGCCTCCAGTATTTATGCTGCAGTAGTTTATGTGTCGGGGGGCTAGGGTCAGTTTGTTATATCTGGAGTACTTCTCCTGTCCTACTCGGTGTCCTGTGTGAATCTAAGTGTGCGTTCTCTAATTCTCTCTCTTTCTTTCTCTCTCTCGGAGGACCTGAGCCCTAGGACCATGCCCCAGGACTACCTGACATGATGACTCCTTGCTGTCCCCAGTCCACCTGGCCGTGCTGCTGCTCCAGTTTCAACTGACTTGAGCCCTAGGACCATGCCCCAGGACTACCTGACATGATGACTCCTTGCTGTCCCCAGTCTACCTGACCGTGCTGCTGCTCCAGTTTCAACTGTTCTGCCTTATTATTATTCGACCATGCTGGTCATTTATGAACATTTGAACATCTTGGCCATGTTCTGTTATAATCTCCACCCGGCACAGCCAGAAGAGGACTGGCCACCCCACATAGCCTGGTTCCTCTCTAGGTTTCTTCCTAGGTTTTGGCCTTTCTAGGGAGTTTTTCCTAGCCACCGTGCTTCTACACCTGCATTGTTTGTTGTTTGGGGTTTTAGGCTGGGTTTCTGTACAGCACTTTGAGATATCAGCTGATGTACGAAGGGCTATATAAATACATTTGTTTTGATTTGACTGTCAGGGTCCAGACCCGGAGCCATGTGGCCCTCAGAAAGACAGTCAGGGTCCAGAGCTGGGTCACTCTGGAAGCCAGTAAAATTGCAAGCGTTAATTCAACTTCTAGGGAGTCAAATTGAACACTATTTTGGTGTTTATATGCTCCCAACCCTATTTTGTGTTATGAGGGTGGTTTGCAATGTGATATCCAATCACTTTTCCATCACTCACAACTTGCATTTAAAATGCCGGAGAGTAGGTTAGAGTATATACTACAAGAAGACTACCTCCACCAACAACTAACTGATGCTATGAATCCAACCACTTAGAGATTTGATTAGTTTAGAAAAATGTGCGTTTCTTATCCTTGTGGAGCTCAAGATAAAAAACAATCATTGCACATGCGAAAACACAGATATTGAAACAAACCTGCAACAGAGCATTCTGGGAAATATGCCAACATCTGTGGATAACGTCATAGATTTACTAGTACTCCGACCATTACGGAGAAAATACAGAAAATACATTGTCATTAAGCTTGGCTAAATGTTCTCAAAAAAAGAACATGCTTTCTCTGAAAACTAGCCTAAATAAAATAAAGCACTCAACAACTAAACTACTCCACATAGAAATCAGGCAAAGAAGCATTCCTCTAGTGTGTCCAAAAATCTCCCTGAACAGCCCTATTAACTGCGACCTCACTTCCCTAGCAACAGTCATGACAGGAAGTAAATGGACCAACGCCAGAAACCATAAAATATGTCACCGCTTTGATGAACAAATTCACTGCGAGTTAGGACAGTTGCTATGGAAATTAGGCAGTCGCCCCTGGCAACCTCGGCAATAAACTTTCAACGGCTAGCATTTCGGTCCGTGGAGAAAATAATTATTCCAGACCTGTGTATGTCTCAAGGTAATTCAGCACATTTAGTTCATTCGTCCAGGAATCTGTCAACGTGTTTTTCTCAATCTTGCTGTGGCTAAACTGTTTTCAACAGCAGGGGGTGCCTCAGACCATAGACAGTTACATTATATAACTAGTCTGAGGCCCCTTTAATGTCTTCCCATGAGCCAGAATTCCCAAACAACAAATGCCGCTCTCAATTTCTCAGAACTCTCTCTCTTCTCTTTAAAGCAATCAACCTTTAATCATTTATCAAATGGCAAACAAATATTCTACCTGATGTACTAGTTAAAGCTATGCACAGAATCAAACATGCGGGCATTCACCTCCTTGAATAAAAGCTGCAACTTGACTATTTACTTATTAAAATAGGTGTGGTCTATGATTCAAAATCACAGTGATAAGACCGTGAGTCAGTCAGTCTGTTTGCCAGTACCTGAGCCAGCGGCAGGCTGGAAGATTTCTGGCAGTGCAGGTGGGTAGGAGCAGACAAAGGCTGGCACTTGGTAGACATAGGGGGAGGGTCGTGCCGGGTGAGTGGTGCCCTCGGGGTCGGTGTTGAGTCGGGAGGCAGGGGCGGGAGGCGGGGCAGAGGGGTCAAGGGGTACGGGCAGAGGGGGGTGTGACAGGAGTGAGACGGTAGAGACAGTGCCAAATGAGCTACTCCAATCTATCTCACTGGCAGCTGGGTGAAAGAGATGAGGGCGGGGTGGGAGGAGAGATGATGGGGAGAAAGAGGGAGGCAGGGTGGGGTCAGAGATGAGGGTGGGGTAAGAGGAGAGATGATGGGCAGAAAGAGGGAGGTGGGGTCAGAGATGAGGGCGGGGTGGAAGGGGAGGTGATGGGCAGAAAGAGGGTGGGGGGGTGGAGGTGATGGGGTGGGAGAAGAGGTGGAGCAGCAGATAGGAAGGAGGAGAGATGCAGGAGAGAACAGAAGAGAAAGTAGAGACAAAGTGTTGTAGAGATATACAGGTATCAGACATTAAAAGAGGTGAAATGCAGTTGAGGAAGAGGGTTCCAGAGAAAAGAGAGGAGGGAAAATGAGACCAGCAGGGAAGGGGAAGTGAGAAAAGGAAAGAGGGGAAGAATGAAAGTAGATAAGAAATGGATAGGGATTGTACTCAGATACTCATCCCAGACATTCAAACGGTACAGTTGCTCAAATAAATGTTTTCTCTCACTGTAACTCTTCATTATAAATGACTACATCCTAGTCCCATCCCAACAAACCAGGGACCAGAATTCCTGGTCAGGCCCCAGTATTCAGTTCCACAGTTTAATTATAGTACATTTGATACTTGATAGGAATTTAAAAGGAAAAGGTGAGCTCTTATGGGTGTAGGATACTTTAGGAATCCATATTGTGTAACTATAAAGATTAACACGTAAGACTTATCGTATCACTTCAAACAGTTATTGAAACGACTACTAATTTGTTTACTTACACTACCGTTCAAAGGTTTGGGGTCACTTAGAAATGTCCTTGTTTTTGAAAGAAAAGCATGTTTTAGTCTGTTAAAATAACATCAAATTGATCAGAAATACAGTGTAGACATTGTTAATGTTGGAAATGACTATTGTAGCTGGAAACTGCTGATTTTTAATGGAATATCTACATAGGTGTACAGAGGCCCATTATCAGCAACCATCACTCCTGTGTTCCAATGGCATGTTGTGTTAGCTAATCCAAGTTTATCATTTTAAAAGGCTAATTGATCATTAGAAAACCCTTTGGCCATTATGTTAACACAGCTGAAAACTGTTGTTCTGATTAAAGAAGCAATACAACTGGCCTTCTTTAGACTAGTTGAGTATCTGGAGCATCAGCATTTGTGGGTTTGATTACAGGCTCAAAATGGCAAGAAACAAATAACTTTCTTCTTAAACTCGTCAGTCTATTCTTGTTCTGAGAAATGAAGGCTATTCCATGCGAGAAATTTTCAAGAAACTGAAAATCTCATACAACGCTGTGTACTACTCCCTTCACAGAACAGCATAAACTGGCTCTAACCAGAATAGAAAGAGGAGTGGGAAGCCCCGGTGCCCAACTGAGCAAGAGGACAATTATATTAGAGTGTCTAGTTTGAAAAACAGATGCCTCACAAGTCCTCAACTGGCAGCTTCATTAAATAGTACCCGCAAAACACCAGTCTCGACGTCAACAGTGAAGAGGCGACTCCGGGATGCTGGCCTTCTAGGCAGAGTTGCAAAGAAAAAGCCATATCCCAAACTGGCCAAAAAAAATAAAAGATTAAGATGGGCAAATGAACACAGACACTGGACAGAGGAAGATTGGAAAAAGTGTTATGGACAGACAAGTTTGAGGTACATGTACTGCCTTGTAGAGAGTATCTGATTTAATGATTTAACATGAGAATGTAATGAGGTATACAACTTCATTTGACACCTCATTGGCTAATATCCATTGGGTTTAATAAATATGATTAATCAAACCATACAAATGATGTGAATAGTTTGATGATCAATATTTAGATAAATGCTTATAACACATAAATATTAACATTTCAAATGAGGGATGGGATGTTATATAGGAGGAGAGGGGATAGGACCAGAGCCAGGGAAAAGATCCAATCAGGATTCATAGGAGGCGGGAGCAGGGGCAGAAACAGGAAGTTACCTGTGGGCTCTGGGTCAATCACAGGCCTCCATGCCTGATCACGTATTCTTCTCGTGGGTGCTTTCAGAGTTGAAGAAAGGGAAGGAAGGAAGAGAAGGAAGGAAGGGAAGGAAAGGAAGGAAGGAAAGAAGGGAAGGGAAGGAAGGGAAGGAAGGAAGGAAAGGAAGGAAGGAAGGAAGGAAGGAAGGAAGGAAAGGAAAGGAAAGGAAGGAAGGAAGGAAGGAAGGAAGGAAGGAAGGAAGGAAGGAAGGAAGGAAAGGGAAGGGAAGGAAAGGAAAGGAAAGGAAGGAAGGAAGGAAGGAAGGAAGGAAGGAAGGAAGGAAGGAAGGAAGGAAGGAAGGAAGGAAGGAAGGAAGGAAGGGGAAAATATTAGGAAGGAAAGGATATTGATTTATTACGGAAAGGGAAGCTTGGCGTGGAAAGAGATTTGGCGTGGAAAGAGATTTGGCGTGGAAAGAGATTTGCTTGGCATTCCTACATTCGAAAGGGAAAATGTATAGGAGGGCAATTGTGAGTTCCTACTGGGCAACCATAGTTGAGACATTACGTGTGAGGCTGGAGAGTGGAGCAATATGCCATGCAGGTGTATTGAGCAATGTTTTCAAACATTAAACCCTTCAAATCTGTCACACCTCAGAAGGCTGGCAAACATATGCAAAGTAAGCATCTCCTATGGCAGTTTTGTTTACCTGTGAGATGGAGTGGATAAGTGGGCTTTTGTTTTCCGGTGTGCATGCAGGGTTAGTACTGTACAAAGCTACTGTGTTTATCAGTGTCAAGACCAGTGCATTTTGAGTGTCTCGGTCTCATACACATTCTTCTCCGTCTTGACTCGATCCTGGAATGCGAGAGCTGAATGACTTGTCATTTGTGTCGAGACCCCTACCTGTGACGGGAGTGGCGGAGCCCATGCCGGCTCCGATGCTGACCCTCCTCTCGCCCTCCTCCTCGTCACTATCGTTGAAGTCGTCCAGGTTGCCGATGTCACTCTGCTTCAGGCTCATCAGACTGGCCAGACTCTGCATGTCCTCATCTCTGTTGGATTACAAAGGAAGAAGCCTTGTATTATAACTCATCCAGAAACAGTAATACTGTCTAATTGACTGTATATGACTAATCATTAAACACCATTAACTGACTATAACATTACAGGTCAGTAATAAACTCAAAAGGTTATACGCCATCACAAAGCTTTGTTTTTTTAACAGTAAGCGTTGTTTTTTTTAACGGTAAGCTTTGTTTTTTTAACGGTAAGCGTTGTTTTTTTAACGGTAAGCTTTGTCGAGAGACCGTTGACTCAAGGCCTTTTCTACTTCACATAATGTGGTAAACCATTTAGTATCTCAATCTCTGTCTACTTGACATAATACGGTAAGCATTTTAGTAGCCAAGGGACTTGACATAATACGATAAGCATTTTAGTAGCCAAGGGACTCGACATAATACGGTAAGCATTTTAGTAGCCAAGGGACTCGACATAATACAATAAGCATTTTAGTAGCCGAGGGACTCGACATAATACGGTAAGCATTTTAGTAGCCGAGGGACTCAACATAATACGGTAAGCATTTTAGTAGCCGAGGGACTCGACATAATACGGTAAGCATTTTAGTAGCCGAGGGACTCGACATAATACGGTAAGCATTTTAGTAGCCGAGGGACTCGACATAATACGGTAAGCATTTTAGTAGCCGAGGGACTCGACATAATACAGTAAGCATTTTAGTAGCCGAGGGACTCGACATAATACGGTAAGCATTTTAGTAGCCTAGGGACTCGACATAATACGGTAAGCCTGTGATAAGCATGACTGATTAGATAAATGGCAACTCACGTGGCCTTGCCCTCTTTGAGGAAGACGCAGGTCAAGGTCAGTTTGAGTGTGGCTTCCACCACCTTCACAGATAGGGGCTTGGGCTTCAGCGTCAGGTCATACTGGGCAGGGGTGGCGCTGGCAAACTTCTTCATGTTGACGTCCACCGACGCCAGCACCTTCCTGTGGCCCTTGTTAGTCTCCTGGGAGGCAAAGGTCAGGGGTTAACTCAGGCTTTCCTACTGATGCTGTTTAAATCCAATACTTTGGTATATCCAAGAGGATTTTTCCCCCCTAAACTGTATTAAGGCTTAAACCCAGGAAATGTTTTTGTTGCATGCACTTTAAACACTCCATGTACTGTATGTGTGTTTTGACTCAAAATTCTAATTGATAGAAACATCTATTCATGCCACCACATCAGACAAAAAGACTCACATTCTCAATGATGAATGTCCAGTCCTTGTCTTCAAATTCATCTGCAGTCGGGTCCTAAAAGAAGAACGATTCTGAGAATAAGGAAACATGTTTTGTCCATCCAAACACAGATTCATCCCAATCATTTGCACATATCTTTCCAGGGGTGAGTTTCCATACCTTGAAGAGTGTGACGGTGATGTCCAGGTTTTCGGGCACCTGCCACACCACCGTGCCCCTGTAGGGGTTCTTGATGCCAGGCTGCCACCCATGCAGCTGAGGAAATGGGGTAAATATCAAGCCAGGGAAAGGATCTGATAACACGCTGACTGGGGGAACCCAGTCATACCTATGAATTGTACTGTATACTGAATAAGTCACGTGTGGCTTGTAGAGTGTTGAACGTGATAAATAATGAACACATTGTGACTATAAGCAACTGAGCCTTAAAGCTTGCACTAGGTCACTTTTTGGGCGACCTGACCAAATTCACATAGAAATGGGAGTTATAGATCTGTCATTCTCATTGAAAGCAAGTCTAAGAAACGGTAGATCTCTTCTATGTGCGATATTTCTATGCTTCCCGTCTTTTCCTTTTGTTCTTGTACACCAGCTTCAAACAGCTGGAAATACAATATTTTTGGTTACGGAAAAGATATTTCACAGCGGGTTTAGATGGTACAATAATTCCCTACACTACAGTTGCTTATTTTGTCACATAAACTGAAATAAGGCCAACTATTGGCGTTTTAGCAACCAGGAAATGGCGGAGTGATTTCTGCATAGTGCACCTTAAATGTGATGTGATTAATGAAGCAATTACTGTGATGAATAAAGCCAGAATGATTTATGTCTGAACTCAAAACATACCACACTTCTATGTATACATGGTTCCATTTCCTCAAACACCAGAAAATCTGACCTTTCACCTTATAGGCTACACACCCTCAGGTAGGCTACATACATTAGGGGCCTTATCACACTTTATCGTGATGACAAGTGCTAGACAAACAGGCCTACATATGTCACTAGTCTACTTGTTGAATGAAGTTCCTTCCCCATATTACCTTGGTGCAATTTCTCCGGTTTCTCCTGCTCCATACTACTCTCAGTTTGTCTGGCTGCCTGAAAGTAACAAAAACACAGAGAACAATGAAGTTCACATAATAAGCATTGTACATACATACACACTGTAACAGCACACACATACACACTGTATCAGCACACATACACACTGTATCAGCACACATACACACTGTAAGAGCACACACACACACTATCAGCACACATACACACTAACAGCACACACACACACTGTATCAGCACACATACACACACTGTAACAGCACACACACACACTGTATCAGCACACATACACACTGTAACAGCATACATACACACTGTAACAGCACACATACACAATGTATAAGCACACATAAGCATTGTATAAGCATACATTAACAATGTTAAAGTAAGCCTCCCATCGCAGTGCTAGCTGAGATTCTGGGTTCGAGCCCAGGCTCTGTCGCAGCCGGCCGCAACCGGGAGGCCCACGGGGCGGCGCACAATTGGCCCAGCGTCGTCCGGGTTAGGGAGGGTTTGGCCGGCAGGGATATCCTTGTCTCATCGTGCACTAGCGACTCCTGTGGCGGGCCGGGCGCAGTGCACGCTGACCAGATGCACGGTGTTTCCTCCGACACATTGGTGCGGCTGGCTTCCGGGTTGGATGGGCACTGTGTCAAGAAGCAGTGCAGCTTGGTTGGGTTGTGTTTCGGAGTACGCATGGTTCTCGACCTTCGCCTCTCCCGAGTCCTCAAGGGAGTTGCAGCGATGAGACAAGTCTGTAACCACTAACAATTGGATACCACAAAATTGGGGAGAAAAAGGGGGTAAAAAAATACAATGTCTGAACATACATTAACATTGTTAACAAAAATACTCTGATTTTTCTGCCAATTCTCACTTAATTGAGAGGAAGTATGTTTGATGTGCTTTTTACATGAGCATCTTTCAGAAAATCATGAGGCGATTTTAGGCCCTTTTTAGACATATACTGTTGACCTACAATACTCTACAAGTGCATCAAATGTCTAGTGGGCTCTCTGCTACATTTTATGACCACCACCAACACAGCTGAATGGGAAAATGGATTCAATGGGACCTCCCTCTGCTGGTGATTTGCTGAATGGAGGGCTGTGATGTCAATTTCTAATGTAGAAAAAAAGTAGCAGAAAGCACACTCTGTATATTTGATGTGTTTGAAGAGTATTCCAAACAATATGTCTCAAATTAACAACATAAAAAAAGAGTACTTTTGAGATATTAATATTTGTAATGTTGAATAAATTAATGTGTATATTTATTTTCTCACAATATAGACATACTCCATATTTTAAAACACACTATTAGGAGTATAATGACAATGTGTTAGTATCATGTACGGTTCGCAGATTATTGGGTCTTACAGGAAGCAGGGAGGGTATAGGTCTGAAAAAGAGCCTAAGTTGGCCATGATTTTCCCAAAAATGGTTTGTAAAAACGATGTTAAACATCCTTCCTCCCAATTAAGTTTCTATGTGAGAATTACCACAACAATCTGAGATATCCCCCCCAAAACAATTCCGGCCATGCTGGTGTGGAATCGCTGGTGTGGATATCCTACTGGGCACACACACACAGGTTGAATCAATGTTGTTTCAACCAGTGACTTTGAACCAATATCATCTGTGCCCTGAGGGATCAGTGTTTCCTTTGAAAATGCAGTATTTGATTACCTAACCCACTTCAGGTAATAATAGATATACATTTATTTAACTAGGCAAGTCAGTTAACAACAAATTCTTATTTTCAATGACAGACTAGGAACAGTGGGTTAACTGCCTTGTTCAGGGGCAGAACGACAGATTTGTACCTTGTCAGCTCAGGGATTCAAACTTGCAACCTTTCGGTTATTAGTCCAACGCTCTAACCACTAGGCTACCTTGCATTCTTCATATATACCACATACTGGGGTATTTGGAAAAAGCCACAGGGTGATTTTCAATACCGTCAAAACAATTTATTTGAAGTTGTTCAATAAATGTGAATATTTATCTGCAGTCAATTTGTGCAATACATTAGGAGATAAAGCAGATTGCGCTCTTCATTTCACCTGTCACATTATTTTACATTATGAAGCTTACCGTAGTTCCCCAGAACAGTTGAGCCAGTCACATTATTTTACATTATGAAGCTTACTGTAGTTCCCCAGAACAGTTGAGCCAGTCACATTATTTTACATTATGAAGCTTACTGTAGTTCCCCAGAAAAGTTGAGCCAGTCACATTATTTTACATTATGAAGCTTACTGTAGTTCCCCAGAACAGTTGAGCCAGTCACATTATTTTACATTATGAAGCTTACCGTAGTTCCCCAGAACAGTTGAGCCAGTCACATTATTTTACATTATGAAGCTTACCGTAGTTCCCCAGAACAGTTGAGCCAGTCACATTATTTTACATTATGAAGCTTACCGTAGTTCCCCAGAACAGTTGAGCCAGTCACATTATTTTACATTATGAAGCTTACCGTAGTTCCCCAGAACAGTTGAGCCAGTCACATTATTTTACATTATGAAGCTTACCGTAGTTCCCCAGAACAGTTGAGCCAGTCACGTTATTTTACATTATGAAGCTTACCGTAGTTCCCCAAAACAGTTGAGCCAGTCACATTATTTTACATTATGAAGCTTACCGTAGTTCCCCAGAACAGTTGAGCCAGTCACATTATTTTACATTATGAAGCTTATCGTAGTTCCCCAGAACAGTTGAGCCAGTCACATTATTTTACATTATGAAGCTTACCGTAGTTCCCCAGAACAGTTGAGCCAGTCACATTATTTTACATTATGAAGCTTACCGTAGTTCCCCAGAACAGTTGAGCCAGTCACATTATTTTACATTATGAAGCTTACCGTAGTTCCCCAGAACAGTGGAGCCTGTCACATTATTTTACATTATGAAGCTTACCGTAGTTCCCCAGAACAGTTGAGCCAGTCACATTATTTTACATTATGAAGCTTACCGTAGTTCCCCAGAACAGTTGAGCCAGTCACATTATTTTACATTATGAAGCTTACCGTAGTTCCCCAGAACAGTTGAGCCAGTCACATTATTTTACATTATGAAGCTTACCGTAGTTCCCCAGAACAGTTGAGCCAGTCACATTATTTTACATTATGAAGCTTACCGTAGTTCCCCAGAACAGTTGAGCCAGTCACATTATTTTACATTATGAAGCTTACCGTAGTTCCCCAGAACAGTTGAGCCAGTCACATTATTTTACATTATGAAGCTTACTGTAGTTCCCCAGAACAGTTGAGCCAGTCACATTATTTTACATTATGAAGCTTACTGTAGTTCCCCAGAACAGTTGAGCCAGTCACGTGTTTGTTTGTAAATAGCACAACTGGAGAAAGCCAGAGCTGCTGAGTTCATAAAGTTCTATATCTATCAGCGAGTCTGTTGTTCAGCGTACATGAGGTGATGAAGTTATTCAATTCACTACTAAATGTTTGCCATCAGATATCTTATAATGTCTTTCTGCCAGAAGTCAAAATAACTCTGCATGAGTTATCTGTACAGTTGCCATTTTTTCCCTGTGCTTCCGACTAAGGTTTTCTTTTCTCCTCTCTTCTTCTCCCCTCTGCTCCACGTACTTCCTTCAGAAAAGCATGCATAACAACTTTGTTCATTTGCACAATTTATATCGTTCCCTTTCACTTGTAAATGTCCACACTTACCGAAAATGAGATTTATTAACTTCTAGCTATGCTTGGATAACTTTGAGCCGTCTTTGCAATTAGTTTATGTTCGTTTTCTTATGTGATTTCGCTATTAGTTTGTGAAAATGTTATCAGCATTCTGGTATTAGAGGACCAATGGGCTTTTCTTGCCTTTTTAGCACCACCTTGTGCTCTACACCCGTAATACCGTAAATCCCCGGGATGAGAGAAGGACGGTATGACGAAATTTATATCTGGATACCGCCCAAGCCTAGCCTGAGGTATTCAAATTGTGTACAGTGCATAGGAAGATACCGGTACTATAGCACAGAATAACTATCAGGACAGAGCTCTCAGTGTATCCTCTGTTCCTTCCTTCTGGTCACAGCATGACACAAACATGCTGCATGTAAGCACATACTATGAACAGTATTCACACCCCTTTATTTTTCCACATTTTGTTGTGTTAAGGCCTTAATTTAAAAATGATTAAAAAAATAAAAAAATGTGACTGGCATACAATACCCCATATAATGTGAAAGTGGAATTACGTTTTGCAAATTAATATAATATTTAGAAGCCAATAGTCAATAAGTATTCAACCCCTTTGTTATGCTAAGTCTAAATAAATCCAGGAGTCAAAATTTGCTTAACAAGTTGCATGGACTCCCTCTGTGTGCAATAATAGTGTTTAACATGATTTTTGAATGCCTACCTCATCACTTTACCCCACACACACAATTATCTGTACAATCGAGCCGTGAATTTCAAACACAGATTCAACCACAAAGACCAGGGAGGTTTTCTAATGCCTCACAAAGAAGAGCACTTCTTCTTTTAAAAAAGCAGACATTGAATATCCCTTTGAGCATGGTGAAGTTATTAACTATACTTTGGGTGGTGTATCAATAAACCTACGCACTACAAAGTTACAGGGGTCTTTCCTAACTCAGTTACTGGAGAGGAAGGAAACCACTCTGGGATTTCACCATGAGGCCAATGTTGACTTTAAAATAATTACAGTTTAATGGTTGTGATAGGAGAAAACTGAGGATGGGTCAACAACATTGTAGTTACTCCACAATATTAACCTAATTGACAGAGTGAAAAAAGGAAGAAATACAAATATTTCTAAACATGCATCCTGTTTGCAACAAGGCACTAAAGTAGTACTGCAAAAAATGTGGAAAAGCAATTCACTTTGGGGAAAATCAATACAACACATTACTGAGTACCACCCTCCATATTTGGAAGTATAGTGGTGGCTGCATCATCTTATGTTTATGCTTGTAATTGTTAAGGACTGGGGAGTTTTTCAGGATAAAACATTTACAGAATGGCGCTAAGCACAGGCATAATCCTAAAGGAAAACCTGGTTCAGTCTGCTTCCACCAGACACTGGGAGATTAATTCAACTTTCATCAGGACGATAACCTCAAGCACAAGGCCAAATCTACACTGGAGTTGCTTACCAAGAAGACAGTGAGTGGTCGAGTTACAGTTTTGACTTAAATCTGCTTGAAAATCTATGGCAAGATTTGAAAATGGTTGTCTACCTATGATCAACCACCAATTTGACAGAGCTTGAAAATAACAATTGGCAAATATCGTACAAATCTAGGTGTTCAAAGCTCTTACCAAGAATGGCTCACAGCTATTCATTTTGAATTCAGGCTGTAACACAACAAAATGTGGACTAAGTCGAGGGTTTATGAATACCCCCCCCCCTTAAAGTGATTGGAATTAAGGAACACTGAGATAAGCTTAAGGAATGACCCGTTGGCCTTCTCTCAAATACCAACACACATCTGTCTGCTGCGTAAACACAAGAGAAGGAGGGGAAGCGTCAGCCATCTTGTGAGACTCTGTTCAGGGCTATAACTCAGGGTTTCCCAAACTTGGTCCCGCCCCCGAGTGCACGTTTTGGTTTTTGCCCTAGCACGACACATCTGATTGAAATATTCAAAGCTCTAACTAACAGACTGAGTATAGAATGAACTCCACAATGGGATCAACATCAACAAACTAACTATAGCCTGAGTGTCAAAGAGGATGCCTCCTCTGGTTGCTTCTGCTATGTTCAGCAGGTCCCACTGTAGCAAAAACTTTCTAAAACATCATCATTGGACACGTTTGGGGTAGGTAGAACCTCCATGTTACACTCCATGTTTCACACCTCCTTGCTCCCTACTGAACAAATCTCAGTTTGGGCATGTTTTTTTTTCTCACTTGTGCAATTACAGTCCTCAGGGCCATATTACTGGAGGGTGTGGTCCCTAGCAACCGTCAGGCCACAATACTTCACCTTGTCTCCAACAGCTGCGGCCATCTACCTCCTACCTGTACGTCACACAAAGATGGTTGTCTACCAACAGACCTATTCTAGACAAGATCAGCTATTATGTAATCCTAGAAGAGATTCGTTTTGTGGATGTGAAATAACCTAGTGCCATGTTGTTGACCTTTTTTCATCTCCCAATAACAAGAACCAATAGTGAGAGTCGGCAAGATAGTCAGTCCGGACGACTCTGACAGAAAACAAGCAACAGGCTATTTGCATGTGGAAATGTAACAGAATGCACTCTTATGTCTTCTTAGTACGCTAGAATGAACATAGGTTCTTAAAAGTTGAACTGCCTGTGAGTAACTAACTACTTGTTTGCTGGCTGAGGATGAGAGAAGTAGGGAGGTAGAGAGTAAGGGTAGAGTAAACAGTATGACTGGACGGGATGGGCCTCTCTCATGTTGCAGGCCAGTTATAGAAGCTGGCAGGATCGGAGAGTAAGGGCAAGGAGGAGGCTGGGGGAAAGGTGAGGTGGTGGGGGGGCCACAGAAATAGACCTGTGGAATGGTGGCGCTTAACCATTAGGTTAACTGCTAACTCACCCACCAGCCAGCCAAATATCAGCCTTCCCCATACACCTGCCAGCCCAATATCAGCCTGCCCCATACATCTGCCAGCCCAATATCAGCCTGCCCAATATCAGCCTGCCCCATACACCTGCCAGCCCAATATCAGCCTGCCCCACACACCTGCCAGCCAAATATCAGCCTGCCTCACACAACGCCAGCCAAATATCAGCCTGCCCCACACAACGCCAGCCAAATATCAGCCTTCCCCATACACCTGCCAGCCAAATATCAGCCTTCCCCATACACCTGCCAGCCAAATATCAGCCTGCCTCACACAACGCCAGACAAATATCAGCCTGCCTCACACAACGCCAGACAAATATCAGCCTGCCCCACACAGGCGCTCTAGAGTTGTTACAAACCACAGTCTACCTTTGGGGATGTATTGTACGGTTTCTGAACTTTTCTAGAGACAATATTATATAAGAGGTGCCGGTAATCAAGCAGTAGAACATTTTAGGACCTGCCCAACATAAGCACTGATGTGTTGCACAATGAAGTTACCTAATTGGGAAATACATGAGACGTAATGGTCGGTAACTAACCCGAGCTTACCACTGACTGACCTGTCACCTAATTGGGTCACTCAACATGCTGATGCCACTGAAACAAGTGTTTACAGGGGTAGTTATACCAAGTAGCCTAAGGGAAATAACCATAATTGTGTGAATGGGACCACATCGTCTTATAGGTCACGGTGTTATAAGAGATAATCTGTACCATAACACTTTCATATTACATCCTGTCACATGAGTGTATGTTTTTGTTCCCACTCCCAGCATGCATTCTTGAGGAAAAACACTTGACAGACTAATGCGCTGGATTTGGAGAGAACGTGCAGAACGAACCAGGACATACGGTGCATTCGGAAAGTATTCAGACCCCTTGACTTTTTCCACATTTTGTTACGTTACAGCCTTATTCTAAAATTGATTAAATTGTTTTTTCCTCATTAATCTACACACAATACCCCATAACGACAAAGCAAAAAAGGGTTTTTCAAAATTTATGCAAATGTATTAAATATAAAAAACTTAAATATCATATTTACATAAGTATTCAGACACTTTACTCAGTACTTTGTTGAAGCACCTTTGTCAGGGATTATAGCTTTGACTCTTCTTGGGTATGACGCTACAAGCTTGGCACACCAGTAATTGGGGAGATTCTCCCATTCTTCTCTGCAGATCCTCTCAAGCTCTGTCAGGTTGGATGGGGAGCGTCACTGCTCAGCTACTTTCAGGTCTCTCCAGAGATGTTTGATCGGGTTCAAGTCTGGGCTCTGACTGGGCCACTCAAGGACATTCAGAGACTTGTCCCGAAGCCACTCCTGTGTTGTCTTGGCTGTGTGCTCAGGGTTGTTGTCCTATTGGAAGGTGAACCTTCACCCCAGTCTGAGGTCCTGAGTGCTCTGGAGCAGGTTTTCATCAAGGATCTCTCTGTACTTTGCTCGCTTGGCATTCAGGCCAAAGTGTTCAATCTTGGTTTCATCAGACCAGAAAATCGGGCTGTCATGTGCCTTTTACTGAGGAGTGGCTTCATCTGGCCTTTCGAAGGTTCTACCATCTCCACAGAGGAACTCTAGAGTTCTGTCAGAGTGACTATCGAGTTCTTGGTCACCTCCTTGAACAAGACTAATCCTATTTGGCAATAAAGCCTCCTCTCATGCTGCCAAACATACCCTCGTAAAACTGACTGTTCATAACCTGCCGATTCTTGACTTCGGCGATGTCATTTACAAAATAGACTCCAACACTCTACTCAGCAATTTGGATGCAGTCTATCACAGTGCCATCCGTTTTGTCATCAAAGCCCCATATACTACCCACCACTGCGACCTGTATGCTCTCGTTGGCTGGCCCTCACTACATATTCGTCGCCAAAGCCACTGGCTCCAGGTCATCTATAAGTCTTTGCTAGGTAAAGCTCCGCCTTATCTCAACTCACTGGTCACCATAGCAACACCCTCCCGTAGAATGCGCTCCAGCAGGTATATTTCACTGGTCATCTCCAAAGCCAACACCTCCTTTGGCCGCCTTTTCTTCCAGTTCTCTGCTGCCAGTGACTGGAACGAATTGCAAAAATCACTGAAGTTGGAGACTTATATCTCCCTCACTAGCTTTAAGCATCAGCTGTCAGAGCAGCTTACAGATTGCTGCAGCTGTACACAGCCCATCTGTAAATAGCCCATCCAGCTACCTACCTCATCCCTATATTTGTTTTTCTGCTCTTTTGCACACCAGTATTTCTACTTGCACATCCTCATTTGCACATCTATCACTCCAGTGTTAAAACTTCTTGACCATACTTGAGACGCAGACGTCTCAAGTATGCCCCTGGAAATGCAAATGCGCTACGCTAAATGCTAAATGTACTCGTTACAACTCAATCTTTGATCAAAATTCACAAGCAGGGTATTGAATTAAAGCTACACTCGTTGTGAACCTAGCCAGCAAGTCAGATTTTTAAAATGCTTTTCGGCGAAAGCATCAGAAGCTATTATCTGATAGCATGCACCCCCCAAAATGCCAGCTCGACACGTAAACAACAGATTTTGCGATAGCCGGCGCTACCCAAAACGCAGAAATAAAATATAAAACATTCATTACCTTAGACGAGCTTCTTTCTTGGCACTCCTATATGCCCCATAAACATCACTATTGGGTCTTTTTTTCGTTTAAATCGGTCCATATATACCCAAAATAGCTTTGTATGGAAGCTGTGTCATTCAGAAAAAATCATCGTTTTTAAACGCTGCGTAATTTTTTAAAATTAAAAAAGTCGACGATAAACTTTCACAAAACACTTCGAAATCCTTTTGTAATCCAACTTTAGGTATTAGTAAACGTTTATAATCTATCAAAATGATTACAGGGCGATGTCTCTTCAATAGGTCTTCACTTCAAAAACAATGCCATCTGATATCTCCCTCAACTGCATCCGGGTGAAGACTGGGAAAATGGAGTTCAGATAGAAGGATTTTCCAACAATTAATTCAATTGAAAATTAGGACAATGGCGCCATCGTGCGGAATTTGTATGAATTGCAGGCAGATTGCCATTAAATTCTGTTCTCTTTTAACAACTGGTGGAAGTGACTTATGGAAATTATTTTTTGCTTTCAGAGAGCAGTTTTTCTTGCGTTTTTCAATGAAACACACGATCTGTTATAGTCACAGCCGTGATTTAACCAGTTTTATAAACTTCAGAGTGTTTTCTATCCACACATACTAATCATATGCATATACTATATTCCTGGCATGAGTAGCAGGACGCTGAAAAGTTGCGCGATTTTTAACAGAATTTTCGAAAAAGGAAGGGGTAGAAGTAAGAGGTTATTAATTGATAAATTGTAATTACTTAGCCACTATGGCCTATTTATTGCCTTACCTCCTTACTTCATTTGCACACACGGTATACAGGTTTTTCTATTGTGCTATTGACTGTACGTTTGTTTATCCCATGTGTAACTCTGTGTTGTTTTTGTCGCACTGCTTTGCTTTATCTTGGCCAGGTCGCAGTTGTAAATGAGAACTTGTTCTCAACTGGCCTACCTAGTTAAATAAACATGAAAAAAATAATAGGTCACCTAACAGTATGAACTCTGAAGATAGATGAGGGGCAATCAATTCACATATGGTGTCCAGGGCACAGCTGGGAGCTGAGGGGGGTCTATAATAAGCAGCAACAGTGAGAGACTTATTTCTGGAGAGATTCATTTTTAAAATTAGAAGCTCGAACTGTTTGGGCATAGACCTGGATAGTATGACAGAACTCTGCAGGCTATCTTTGCAGTAGATTGCAACTCCGCCCCCTTTAGCAGTTATATCTTGACGGGAAATGTTGCAGTTGGGGATGGAAATGTCAGAATTTTTAGTGGCCTTCCTAAGCCAGGATTCAGACACGGCAAGGACATCAGGGTTGGTGGAGTGTGCTAAAGCAGTGAATAAAGCAAACTTAGGGAGGAGGCTTCTGATGTTAACATGCATGAACCCAAGGCTTTTATGGTTACAGAAGTCAACAAATGAGAGCGCCTGGAGACACACAGGGCCTGGGTTAACCTCTACATCACCAGAGGAACAGAGGAGGAGTAGGATGAGGGTACGACTAAAGGCTACAAGAACTGGTCGTCTAGTGCGTTGGAAACAGAGAATAAAAGGAGCATATTTCTGGGCGTGGTAGGATAGATTCAGGGCATAATTTACAGAGAAGGGTATGGTAGGGTGCGAGTACAGTGGAGGTAAATGGCGATGAATGAGCAGAGAGGGTCAGTTAGCTACACTCAGGGCCTGAGTTCGAGGCTGGGGCCGACAGATAAACCAAATTAAGTACCGTGTTAATGAACAGTTCAGCAGGCATCAGCTGTGTAGCCGAGTGATCATAGGGTTCAATGAGCAGCAATAGATGAAACAGGGAGTCGTTCGGTAGTCGTTACTATGCTAGGCGAGTGGGAGACACGGCGTTCAGAAAGCTAGCGGGCCGGGGCTAGCAGACATACACAACGCAGAGGCCGGTTGAGAGCACATCGGCCGAATTAGCAGACCAGTAGTGATGGATCGGCGGGGCTCCATGTCGACAAAGGGTCCAGGCCAAATGGCAAGAGAGGTACTGTACTTGGTGTACTTCGTTGGCTAGCCGGGAGATGGGCCTAGCTCGAGACTAGCTCGAGGCTAACTGGTGCTTGCTTCTGCACAAGGGCGTTAGCCACATTAGCCACTCGGTAGCAGCTAGCTAGCTGCGATGATCCAGTGTAATGGTCCAGAGCTTGCTGTATGAATCTGGTGATGTAGTGGAGAAAAGCAGTCCGATATGCTCATGGCTGATATCACCCTGTGGAGACTGGCGGGTATTATCCAGGCTAAAGAGTCTAGTGTCTGAGCTAAAGGTAAAGACTGCTAGCAGTGGCTAACAATGACTAAATAGCTAGTAGCTAATTAGCTGGCTAGTCTCTGACGGCTAGCTTCTGATAGGGCTTCCAGTTATAAGGTCTAAAAAATAGATCTGTACAACATTGGGTGAGGCGGGATGGAGGAAGGTATATTTAATTCGAAACTGGAAAAAATTAATTGAAATAACTCACTGTATCACAATTCCAGAGGGTCAGAAGTTTACATACACTAAGTTGACTGTGCCTTTAAAAAGCTTGGAAAATTCCATTAAAGTATGTCATGGCTTTAGAAGCGTATTATAAGCTAATTGACATGAGTCAATTGGAGGTGTATCTGTGGATGTATTTCAAGGCCTACCTTCAATCGGGCGGCAGGGTAGCCTAGTGGTTAGAGCGTTGGACTAGTAACCGAAAGGTTGCAAGTTCAAACCCCTGAGCTGACAAGGAACAAATCTGTCGTTCTGCCCCTGAACAGGCAGTTAACCTAGGCCGTCATTGAAAATAAGAATTTGTTCTTAACTGACTTGCCTAGTTAAATAAAGGTTAAAAAAACATATTACAAAAAAAAAAATCTCAGTGCCTCATGGGAAAATCAAAAGAAATCAGCCAAGACCTCAGAAATGATTTTGTAGAACTCCACAAGTCTGGTTCATCCTTGGGAGTGATTTCCAAATGCCTGAAAGTACCACGTTTATCTGTACAAACAATAGTATGCAAGTATAAACACCATGGGACCACGCAGCCGTCATACCGCTCAGGAAGGACACGCGTTCTGTCTCCTAGAAATGAACGTACTTTTGGTGCGAAAAGTGGAACTCAATCCCAGAACAACAGCAAAGGAACAACAGAACAGAACAACAGCAAAGGACCTTGTGAAGATTGCTGGAGGAAACAGGTACTAAAGTATCCATATCCACAGTAAAACAAGTCCTATATCGACATAACCTGAAAGGCAGCTCAGCAAGGAAGAAGCCACTGCTCCAAAACCGCCATAAAAAAAGCCAGACTACAGTTTGCAACTGCACATGGGGACAAAAATCTTACTTTTTGGACAAATGTCCTCTGGTCTGATGAAACAAAAATAGAACTGTTCGGCCATAATGACCATCGTTATGTTTGAGGGAAAAGGGGGAGGCTTGCAAGCCGAAGAACACCATCCCAACCGTGAAGCATGGGGGTGGCAGCATCATGTTATGGGGGTACTTTGCTGCATGAGGGACTGGTGCACTTCACAAAATAGATGGCATCATGAGGAGGGACAATTATGTGGATATATTGAAGCAACATCTCAAGACATCAGTCTTGTTAAAGTTAAAGCTTGGTCGCAAATGTGTCTTCCAAATGGACAATGACTCCAGGCATACTTCCAAAGTTGCGGCAAAATGGCTTAAGGACAACAAAGTCAAGGTATTGGAGTGGCCATCACAAAGCTCTGACCTCAAATCCTGTGGGCATAACTAAAAAAAACATGTGCGAGCAATGAGGCCTACAAACCTGACTCAGTTACACCAGCTCTGTCAGGAGGAATGGGCCAATGTTTGCCCAACTTATTGTGGGAAGCTTGTGGAAGGACTACTGAAGCGTTTGACCCAAGTTAAACCATTTGAAGGCAATGCTACCAAATACTAATTGAGTGTATGATGATTGAGTGTGATGAAAGAAATAAAAGCTTAAATAAATCACTCTACTATTATTATTCTGACATTTCACATTCTTAAAATAAAGTGGTGATCCTAACTGACCTAAAACAGCGGATTTTTACTAGGATCAAATGTCAGGAATTGTGAAAAACATACACTACTGTTTAAAAGTTTAGGGTCACTTAGAAATGTCCTTGTTTTCCATGAAAACATACATGAAATTAGTTGCAAAATTAATAAGAAATATAGTCAAGACGTTGACAAGGTTATAAATAAGTATTGTTAATTGAAGTAATAATTGTGTCCTTCAAACTTTGCTTTCGTCAAAGAATCCTCCATCTGCAGCAAACACAGCATTGCAGACCTTTGTCATTCTAGTTGTCAATTTGTTGAGGTAATATGAAGATATTTCACCCCATGCTTCCTGAAGCACCTCCCACAAGTTGGATTGGCTTGACGGTCAAGCTGATCCCACAATAGCTCAATAGGGTTGAGATCCGGTGACTGTGCTGGCCACTCCATTATAGACAATATACCAGCTGACTGCTTCTTCCCTAAATAGTTATTGCATAGTTTGGAGCTGTGTCATTGTCCTGTTGTAGGAGGAAATTGGCTCCAATTAAGTGCCGTCCACAGGGTATATGGCATGGCGTTGCAAAATGGAGTGATAGCCTTCCTTCTTAAAGATCCCTTTTACCCTGTACAAATCTCCCACTTTACCACCACCAAAGCACCCCCCAGACCATCACATTACCTCCACCATGCTTGACAGATGGCGTCAAGCACTCCTCCAGCATCTTTTCATTTTTTTCTGCGTCTCACAAATGTTCTTCTTTGTGATCTGAACACCTCAAACTTAGATTTGTCTGTCCATAACACTTTCCAATCTTCCTCTGTCCAGTGTCTGTGCTCATTTGCCCATCTTAATCTTTTATTTTTATTGGCCAGTCTGAGATATGGCTTTTTCTTTGCAACTCTGCCTAGTCGCCTCTTCACTGTTGAAGTTGAGACTGGTGTTTTACGCGTACTATTTAATGAAGCTGCCAGTTGAGGACTTGTGAGGCATCTGTTTCTCAAACTAGACACTCTAATGTACTTGTCCTCTTGCTCAGTTGTGCACCGGGGCCTCCCACTCCTCTTTCTATTCTGGTTAGAGCCAGTTTATGCTGTTCTGTGAAGGGAGTAGTACACAGCGTTGTATGAGATTTTCAGTTTCTTGGCAATTTCTCGCATGGAATACACTTAATTTCTCAGAACAAGAATAGACTGACGAGTTTAAGAAGAAAGTTCTTTGTTTCTGGACATTTTGATCCTGCAATCGAACCCACAAATACTGATGCTCCAGATACTCAACTAGTCTAAAGAAGGCCAGTTGTATTGCTTCTTTAAATCAGGACAACAGTTTTCAGCTGTGTTAACATAATGGCCAAATGGTTTTCTAATGATCAATTAGTCTTTTAAAATGATAAACTTGGATTAGCTAACACAACGTGCCATTGGAACACAGGAGTGATGGTTGCTGATAATGGGTCTCTGTACACCTATGTAGATATTCCATTAAAAATCTGCCGTTTCCAGCTACAATATTAATTTACAACATTAGCAATGTCTACACTGTATTTCTGATCCATTTGATGTTATTTTAAAATGGACACATTTTTTTGATTTTCTTTCAAAAACAAGGACATTTCTAAGTGACCCCAAACTTTTGAACGCTAGTGTACATATACACACACATACCTTATTAAAAATATATTTACTTTATTATTTTCCACTAACCCTACCACCCCTCCCCTAATTGGTGTAAACTAATGAACAACAACAGTTATAAACACTATATACCTTTTACAGACACTATTTATTTGACAATAGTTATACTTTGTTTGTTTTGAGTCCTGTCCTTCCTCTACCCTCAACCTCTCCCATCTATTTCTGGTTTTACATCCAGTCTGATTTCTATTTGCCATATATTTTTAACTGTGTTGTTTCACAAAAAGTTGTGAACGTATATACATTTTATAGACACAGTATATTTTACATTTGTTATGTTGTTGTTATTAGTCCCACCCTTCAGCTCCTTTCAACCCCTCCCATCTATCTCTTAACATCCTCCATTTTGGATTTCTATTTGACATATATTTTTTAACTGTGCTGTGATGATTCACAAACGTTCTGAACTTTTCTATTCTCATAGTTTCTACAGATTGTAAATTAAATTTAAAATTTTTTACTAAAAGTGTTATTATATTATTGACCGATTGACTATGACTTTTCAAATCACCCAGTATTGCTATATGCAGCGTTAGCTCCAGGTAAATGTTGCCAGGTAAATGTATAATCATTTAAATTGAAAAATGTGAAGTTTTGAATCCGGTGTCGTTTTGCATATCAGTTCATAAACTATGTGCCATGGAATCGGTACATCGAAAATTTCTTCACAACTATTTTGCAATCTATATGACACAGCTGTCAATTTTTTGGTCCTTAAATGAAAATGGTATATATTTTTTTTATCACAATTTTCTTTAAATAACTTTGGTCTTTAATGCAGGGCCGACTTACAAGATCCTTACTTTTCCCCCCTTCTGCTTTGCGGTAATGCTGCAATTAGTTGGTTGTAAGGGTCTGAATACTTATATAAATAAGTTATTTCAGTTATTTTATTTGTATACATTTTCACAAATGTCTAAACATCTGTTTTCGCTTTGTCCTTATGAGGTATTGTGTGTGTAGATTGATGAGGATTATTAAAAATTCATATATTTTAGAATAAGGCTGTAACGTAACAAAATTATGGAAAAAGTCAAGGGGTCTGAATACTTTCCAAATGCACTGTACGCACACACACCTCTATTGTTGCAAACTGAACAGTCATTTTGCTAATCAGTTAAGCAGGACGACCTGTCTAGCTGATCCACATTGTTCACATTCTTCTTGCGAACTGGAAACATGGAAACGTACACCGTTGGTAACATTACTGCTATTGTCTGTAGAGTCGGACCAATATATAATTTCATCAATATTAACTGCCGATATTGGCCTTTTAATGCTGTGCTGCTGGGGCTTGTTGAGTGACTGATGTGACGTTGCGTGGTCTGTGGTTTCACAGCGTCACATGATATTACTGCTAAACAGTGAACAAGCAGAGGCCCATACAGAACCCACAGTTTGCTGCCAAGAGTCAGATCACCAAAACATACTGACTCCATCACCAGCCGACAAAACACCACTTGTGTTAATCTCACACATCAAACGGTCATAAAAGCCATGCAATTGATGACCTCGTTTTCAAACTGGTCAAACTTGACTCTTACCACATTAAAATGACACTGTACTGAATGATATTATCATCAAGCTGAATATGCATACACTAGGTATAGGAGAATGGTTCGATAGACAGCAATACCAAGAACATGCTAATACTACTAAGGTGGTGTATAATAGAACAATGAAGGTAGAGAGACAGGGAGGTTGTCTGCCAGCTAGGGCTGGGCGGTTGGAGGAAGCACATTCTAGGTACAATGTGAGTAATGCTAATGGAATTCATGCAGAGCCAGGGCCTTGACAGGAACCACAGCACCACTGCTGTACGCGCATTCCATACATACATAAGAACTGACTTAAGTTAAAACCCTGCCGCGTGTGTGTGCAGCACCTGGCTGCACAGCAGTCATATGCAGCAGTGCATTGGGTTGTCAGAGGGGCTGCATAGCACTGTGCCTCACCAGCCTGACAGTCTTTATTCCACATGAGCGATTGATTACATGATTATATTAGGTTAGGTTAGACTAAAAGATACAGTATCAGCTTAAAATGCTGAAATAACATCCCACTGGGAAAAAACTGGCTGAATCAACGTTGTTTCCACATCATTTCCACAAAAAAAATGTTATATGATGATGTTGAATCAACATGGATAACTGATTGGATTTGCAAAAAGTCATCAAGGTAAGGGAATTTATTTTTTTCCCCACCTAACTTTTACGCTAAATCCTATGATAAGGTGATAAGGTTGATTTCACTTTGAATTCACGTTAGTTGACAACTCAACCAAATGTAAATCAAACTAGACGTTGGAGAAAACCTGGCCCCATTCCTACGGTGAAGCATGGTGGTGGTGGTAGCATCATACTGTGGGGATGTTATTCAGCGGCAGGGACTAGGAGACTAGTCAGGATCGAGGGAAAGATGAACGGAGCGAAGTACAGAGAGATCCTTGATGAAAACCTGCTCCATAGCACTCAGGACCTCAGACTGGGTCACAGCCATGACAACGCAGGAGTGGCTTCGGGACAAGTCTCTGAATGTTCCTGAGTGGCCCAGCCAGAGCCCAGACTTGAAAGCTCCCCATCCAACCTGACAGAGGTGTGAGAATCTGCAGAGAAGAATTGGAGAAACTCCACAACTACAGGTGTGCCAAGCTTGTAGCGACATACACAAGAAGACACGGGGCTGTAATCGCTGACAAAGGTGCTTCAACAAAGTACTGAGTAAAGGGTCTGAATACTTATGTAAATGTGGTATTTCAGTTTTACATTTGTAATACATTTGCAAACATTTCTAAAAAAACTGTTTTTACTTTGTCATTATGGGGTATTGTGTATAGATTAATGAGGGGGGGAAAACAATTTAATCAATTTTAGAATAAGGCTGTAACGTAACAAAATTTGGAAAATTTCAAGGGGTCTGAATACTTTCTGAATGCTCTGTATGGTCGAAAAATAATAACTCCTGCTTGGAACAAGGGGAAATTATATGCACTACAGGTGATGATGATGATGGATGATGATGATCATCATCATCATCATCATGACAACGATGATGACAACAATGATGAACCATGAATAAATGACATCATCATCATCATCATCATCGTACAGCATCACCTGTAGTTCACTCACCTGTTATAGACCTGTGACACTTCATAGTTTAGGCTTACACATTTTTATATTTGAATTTGGACACATCTATTGCTTACCCTCAAAACAACCAGTTTTAATGTTTCCCCTCTGAATAACTGAATGTCAATTAGGATGCTTGTCGCATGACGATGATTAGAATAGGAAAGGGGCAAATGCGGAAGTGCATTGGCTGTCAAAGGCGTACGCTCACCCAAAGCTGTACAGTGTAATGCACGATGCACTGATGGTATAAACGTGTACAATTAACAACAAAAAGTCATGGGGAAGACAATGTGATAGCAGTACGCAACTGACAACATTAAACCATCATTTAGCCTATAACTGACAACATAGCTTTGCACCAACCAAATGTGAATCTAAAAGTATGACCTTAAAACATCACAGCTCGAGCTGGGGACAGAGTCAGTGACAAAGGTCCCACGAGGTTGCGTTTTATCGGTTCAGACATGACCATTTTTATCAAGGCAACAAAAAAAAGCATGTTTACTTACCATTTCTTCGTGCATTCTACTGTCAGTTCTTGAAAAGTCACCGCAAACTGGAACTTCGACGCTTTCTTGCCGACACGCTGAAGTCTCTTCCACACCGAAGTCATATTTAGAGACCCTATAATGTTATTTCTCAAGAGACATTACTAAAATCGTCGTCACAGTACCCCTCTGCCCTCCTCGCGTTCTGCCAAGGAGTCTGTTGATGCAGCACTTGCGTTTGCTGCGCAAGAAAGACAGTCGATGTTCACTCAATGTTCAACAGTCTTACTGACGTGTTCACAACTTCACGTCTAGAATGTCACAACACACAGAACTGAGGCAAAACAAATGCACGCTGCGACAGGAACGAGCGGTGACACCCCAAACACAAAACTTAATAGCTAATCATAACACTTGTAATTCAAAATTATTAGAGTGAATGCATTGTCCCTAGTAGCCTATGACTTTATTAAAAATAATTACAATTTTACATTTGACCTGTATGTTGTTTAAATCATATTTTACTGATATATATATATTTTTAAAGTCTGAAAAAACAGAAAGCATTGCCTGGTTTAGACCATTGTTTGAGATGAAGGTAGGAAAGCAATGTACCTTTATAGAGTAAAGGGTTGGGAGGGGAATATGCAAATTATGTTGGTTTGGTTGAATATGAAAATGATGTTTGTCAATTATTCAAAGTATAATGTCATCCCATGGTAATAAACACACTCACTAGGTTTCTTGTTTTTGCTTAGGTGTGGTAAGTGATATTCAACAGGTACCAATAGCCTACAAAAATAACTGGGGAACACGCGAGACCTGGATTTCTTGTGGGGTCAGGAAACATGTCAGGCCAATATGCTGGAGTTTAGCCCCTTCACACAGCAAACCATAGGCTACAGTACACTGTCCCCAATAACAGATCCTGTTTAATCTGCCGTTTATTTATAAACAGTGGCGCAACGCCGACAGACACAGGCAGCTGGGGATTTTCTTACTGGCCCTAAGAAGAAAAAAACAAGAAGCAATACAACCATATCTCTTCCCATGGCTGTCCAATACATTATATGATGTAACAGTTTATATACGATTATTCTATGACTGAATATGAATCAATAATATTCCGTTTTTTTTCTTATTTTCCACGAGTCTAAATCCTAATATGTTGCCGTAGGGTTACTTTATCTAGTCATATTGGTGGAGCAATGCCATTGGTCAGTTCCTAGACTCTTTTTTTGTGAGGTCATAAATCTGTCGCGAAATGTAGGCTATGGTGTGAGTCCTTGACAGACGCTGAATGACGGGTTCTGTTCCCAGCCCATTCCTATGAGCTGCTTCCATGTGTGCTTAACCTCGCCTGTCTGCACACACACATCCTCCTTCTCAGCAGGGTTTGAGTTGGGAAGCAGCTGGATTCGGGTTGGAAAAGTCCAGCCAGCTAAAGGCAGAAATAAGGAAGAAACCAGCGCGGGTTCAGCACACATGGGAATACTAGTCTTTTTCTAGTTGGTCCTTTGCCAAAGGTCCATTATGGTGAGGTTATGTTTATCTGATAAACTATTCTTGGAATTGTATTTCCTGGTCCCAAATAGCTATAATTACAGAGCTTTAAATTCTGGAAACGGACAACAGTTCATCAAACCCAAGCAGTAATATTACAGTAGTAGTAGTAGTGTTATAACTATTTAATACACTAGTGTAGACATTTAGGAACGGATTTTGTTATTTGAAGCTACATTAAGACCCTGATACATATACTAACTTGTTGAAATATTCCCTGCAAAGCATCATCCCAGGACATCCCACAACGTAATACGTTACCTCTACTAACCAATACTTTAACTATATTAACCAATACGGTAACTATAACCCATATGTTAACTATATTAACCAATACATTAACTAAAACCAAAATGTTAACTATACTAACCAACATGTTAACTATAACCCTATGTTAACTATAACGAATACATTAACCAAGTTAATCAATATATTAACTATATATTTGGAAATGTGAGGACTCTGATACCAGTACCAGTACAAATATCTGCTCTGGGATGTAAAACTGCAGGTCTTCCCAGGACCTAATCCCATTCCAATATGTTAACAATATTTTTGGTAATGTGGGTCAGGGAGTTCATAGATTTTAATGATATTGTTCCTGTACGCTGAGCTGCTCATATATCAAATGAGGACAAATATGTACCTGTTGGCCAGTGGTGTAGTGGTGCCTGGAAGGGTTAGGTAAGGTTTATGGTTAGGGTAAGAGTTAAGAGTTAAGGTTAGGGTTTAGGGTAGGGACGTCCCAAGGAAATCCGAATAGCACTGAACAATTCAATTGACACATGCACATTCACGCTGAGCTGAGCAACACAAATGAGGGGGGGTATCACATGTTTTTTTAAATCGATGGTTGTATTCGATAAAAGTTTTTATTAAAAGTATGAATTTCAGAACCCGGCGAAAGGACCTTGGTTGTACAGGACAAACATACTGTAGGTACAGGTGGGGCGGCAGGGTAGCCTAGTGGTTAGAGTGGACTAGTAACTGGAAGGTTGCAAACATACTGTAGGTACAGGTAAGAGTTTTCAGAATTGACATTTTTACAAGAATCAACTAATGGTGACCAGTGGTGTATATTCATGGATGGCCAGGGCCAATATTTGACCAGTAAAACTATTATATAAATTAAATTAAATTAATCTTTAGTCTCTGTCTGTGTTTTCATAATTTCTCCGTCAATTCGCAAGTAGCTGAATCTCACCGGAGAAATCATTGGAGGTAGGGAAACCAAGCCCCTCTGTCTCAGTGTAGCCCATGTATCTGTTTGGACCAAAAGAGTATGACATGTTTTTACCATATCATTTGTTTGATTGATTGATGCCAGCAAGCATTTAGTCTCCCTTGATGCTTTTTTCAAATGAAAAGATTAGCTAAATCAGCTTTGAGCTGACCTCACCTGTGGGTAGTGCTGGTGCAACAAAACGCCCTCCGAGGGAGGCCAGTTTGGATTTCGCTTCACACCAATCAAATCACTTCCTAAGCAAAATGTCATTTTCAGAAAAAGGTGTCTGTTTTTGGTCTGCTTGTGTTGATGTCCTGCAGTAGCTAGCTTTCTAAATCAGTCCTTTCCTAAACCATGGATAGAGATGGGGATTTGGACTTGTGGTTTTGACTTAATTCTCTGTACAGGCCAATGATTATGATGGCAATTCTGAGCTAAACATAGATTCATAAGTTGTGCCACTAGATGTAGCCTAGCAGACTCACGTTAACTAGCTAGCTAACTTAGCTAGTTCATTATTGCCAATGCAAGGAAGCTAGGCAAGCAAGCATTTTAGCTAGGTAGCCTATGACAACAAAAACTACAAGAGTACTAAATGATAGAGCCATAGACCGTTTCGCCAAAGACAGAAGGATGGCATTGGCGTTCAACTAGTCTACAAGTAGTGTGAGTCCAAACATTTTTGTTGTACTTGCACAAACATACACACACAGAGAGTGACAGAAATCAGTACCATGGACAGCCATGTGATATTTAGCTAAATTGATTGGACTAAATTGTTTTTGGTATTTTTTAAGTTTGTTTTCCGTGTGTTAAACTAAACATATATAGCCTTGTTGATTTGATGATGTTTAAATGTTTAAGTTTAAATGGTGCTGGAATTAGCGGAGGCAGTGCTCCTGTTGTCTTTGTGCTGACTTGCGGTAACTCTGTAGTTGTTAAGTAAACTGTCAAAAACATTAACTTTCTTGACCATGCTGCAGGTCATATGAATAATTGTTGCATGCTATATTTGCTTTGTTGCTCTCCGGTTTTGTGATGAAACTAATGTATGTGTAGTTACATTTATTCTGGCACTGTGTGACTGTTGCCTTTTTGTTGTCAAGGCCTTGTAAATTGTATATCACGGTGGCGAAATGTGTTATAGAGAAAACAACGCAATTATCACAACATAGGTTGTAATATGGCCTTTTTACTGGCTTGGCTTTGCATCCTCAGGGATTTTACCGATGCACTGCTACTGACTCAATGTTGTTGCTAGCAAATCCCACGACCAGTTACCAAACTCAACTCCGCCTCAATATAAGAGAACAGAGTTGAGCTTTCCTCAGCTTGGAAAAAATGTAATGCATTTTGATTTGAGTGTAGTTACCCAGTTTGCAAGACAAATGGCCACTGGATTGATAGAAATAATCATATAATTCTGCCAGGTAGGCATTGGCTTCTTTGTAGCTAATTAACATTTAATAGAGAAGGTTTTTGGGAAGCCTTTCCATCTACCAGAAGACAGTTAGGCCTATCATTACCATCTCTATATTTTTCCTGTTCCTTAATAGTTTGAAACTTTGACGTTTTACCTAATATTATGAGGCATGGCTTTCCTTGCTTCAAAGTAGTCTATAGCCAAAATCCCACCATAGAAACAGATACAATAGTTTTATAAAGACTTCCTCATATGTGTTATCCTGTTCGACTGGATTTCTTTCAACTTTCTTTCATTGTCGAGCAGCCAAAGGCATTATCCTAATCATATTAGCAACCTATGATAGTTGTTGCATCTTTAGATCTCCCCTCTTTCTACATTTCTAACGAATGTTTCCATCTCTGTTTCCAATTTGTTCTTAACTGGCTTGCCTAGTTAAATAAAGGTTCAATTAAAAAATATTAAAAATTAAATAAAGTCCATAAATCATGCAATATTGACATAGAGTAATGTAGGTCAAGTCACCAAAATTACAAACATATAGTGTGCATGGAAAGGGTACACCTTGTAAAGCAATGCATTTCTTTCTCCGTCCACATTACCTAGCGGCGTTTAGCTAGGTCATCGCGGAAGCAAGCAGAGAGACAGGTTAGCACAGTTGTTCCTAAACTTGTACCAATCTTATCAAACAAGTTAGGAACTTAAAAAAATAAGATATTGAAACATATATATGAATATATCCACATTGCCTATCTTCCCTATAGGCCGATATTAAAATGCTATCAAAATTAAAACGATACAGTTTCAAAATGTCATAGGTTTTTGTTTTGTCACTGTTGCTACGTGTCAGTGTGAATCATTTATCATACTTCCCAACTTTCAGGGGTATAGCATTACCATTGCATAGCTAAATATAGCTGAACGTACCTACAGCAGCCAATGTGGTAATGCAAAGGGTCCTTTTTGCTTGTTTTTGCTGTTCTCCAAATAGCATTTATGTTATATATAAATGCAGTAAACAAGCTTTACTTTCAAAAAATATCCTGGGGAGAATTCCCTCCTTCCGGACCTAACGACTCAAACCCTAGTTATGGCCCTGCCGTCCTGTGCACATTGCTGCACCTAAAGTGTGAATGAATAATATTTTAACATTTTCAGATAAGCATTATGATCTGTTCCATCAGCCTTATTAATTGAAATGGCGTGTAGCTCCACTACACCACTGCTGTTGTCTGACAAGCTTTTTATACAATGGCCATTCACTTTGTCCCAAGAATTGACTTGACTTACTTGACTTAGCACAAACTATCACACTCTCTGCCCCAAGAGATGAGAATAACTCCCTTATTAACTAATGTAGACAGGTTCTAGGGTGTTATTTAGAGGTCATATGTTTCCACATCAATATATTTCCTGTTGGTGGGCCACCCATTGGTCGCTCCACTTCCTGTTTTCCAGCTGCACTGTTATTCAGTGCCACCTGGGTCCACAAATGTGCTGGGGGAAATGGCACTTCAGAGCAACTGTATGCAAACAGCTGACTTCAAATGGAGGGTTTAGAAACCAAATGGGGCACAACATGTCACGCCTCTAATGAGAGCACCGTTTGAGATAAGGATCCTGTCCAGGTTTGTTTACAATATCGGTAGAGGATGAATGGGTGGGAAGTCTCAGCCACAGGAGGTCATCATAGCATCCATTAAGTCTGTGTTAATTAGGCTAGTTTATTTTCTGTCACAAGCTTTTTCTGTGACACAAAGTTGAATCGTCAGTTCACATTGGAATTTAGGGGAATTCCAATAGTTGCCAACTAAATAGTTGACTGAGAAAAGGCCATAATGTCCCTCTCTTTCTAAGAGTGAAAAAATAACATGGTGTTAATGGAGAGAGATCAGAGCCACAGAAGCGTGCACCAGGAGTTCAACACGGTCCGCGTGTGCTGTGTTTGCCTGACAACTTTGTACAAGCTAGCTACGTTAGCTGACATGAATAAAAACAAACGTTGCTGGAGAGCTTATTCGGAAGGGGTAAGGGAGGTAAAAGGTCCAACAACGATGTCGATAATGCAGAGACAGCAGAGCGATAATGCAGAGACAGCAGAGCGCGAGACTGCCAAAAAAAAGCAAGCTTCATTCAATATAAAATATGATCAGTCCTACCTAAAATATGGCTTTATTGCGACAGGTGACTCACATGCTCCAAGCCCCGTGTGTAGTATGTGGAGATCTAACGAGGCAATGAAGAACTCAAAACTGCTTCGGCACATCGAATCCAAGCACCCTACACTTAAAGACAAAACTGTTGAATACTTTGAGCGAAGAAAACGTGAACAAGAAGGACAGAAGCAAGTTTTGAAAGTCACCGCATCAACAAACGTGTCTGCACAGAGCTTCATACTTAGTGGCTAGCTGTATTGCTAAGGCCAAAAAGCCTTTCACTATTGACGAGGAGTTGATTCTACCTGCTGCTAAGGACATTTGCCGTGAACTCTTAGAAGAGGCTGCAGCTAAAAAGATAGCACAGGTTCCTCTTTCGGTTACCAACCTTCACTAAGATAATTGATGAAGTAGCGGAGGACGTTGAGGCACAATTGTTAGAAAGGCTTAACGAGTCACCGTGGTATGCAATCTAGGTTGACGAATCTACCGATATCAAGGCAATACTGATTGTTTATGTGCGATATATATTTCAGGATAGTAGTAGTACCCTCCAAGCTCGTCATCAAGCTCGAGACCCTGGGTCTCGACCCCGCCCTGTGCAACTGGGTACTGGACTTCCTGACGGGCCGCCCCCAGGTGGTGAGGGTAGGCAACAACATCTCCTCCCCGCTGATCCTCAACACTGGGGCCCCACAAGGGTGCGTTCTGAGCCCTCTCCTGTACTCCCTGTTCACCCACGACTGCGTGGCCACGCACGCCTCCAACTCAATCATCAAGTTTGCGGACGACACTACAGTGGTAGGCTTGATTACCAACAACGACGAGACAGCCTACAGAGAGGAGGTGAGGGCCCTCGGAGTGTGGTGTCAGGAAAATAACCTCACACTCAACATCAACAAAACTAAGGAGATGATTGTGGACTTCAGGAAACAGCAGAGGGAACACCCCCCTATCCACATCGATGGAACAGTGGTGGAGAGGGTAGCAAGTTTTAAGTTCCTCGGCATACACATCACAGACAAACTGAATTGGTCCACTCACACAGACAGCATCGTGAAGAAGGCGCAGCAGCGCCTCTTCAACCTCAGGAGGCTGAAGAAATTTGGCTTGTCACCAAAAGCACTCACAAACTTCTACAGATGCACAATCGAGAGCATCCTGGCGGGCTGTATCACCGCCTGGTATGGCAACTGCACCGCCCTCAACCGTAAGGCTCTCCAGAGGGTAGTGAGGTCTGCACAACGCATCACCGGGGGCAAACTACCTGCCCTCCAGGACACCTACACCACCCGATGTCACAGGAAGGCCATAAAGATCATCAAGGACATCAACCACCCGAGCCACTGCCTGTTCACCCCGCTATCATCCAGAAGGCGAGGTCAGTACAGGTGCATCAAAGCTGGGACCGAGAGACTGAAAAACAGCTTCTATCTCAAGGCCATCAGACTGTTAAACAGCCACCACTAACACTGAGTGGCTGCTGCCAACACACTGACACTGACTCAACTCCAGCCACTTTAATAATGGGAATTGATGGGAAATGATGTAAATATATCACTAGCCACTTTAAACAATGCTACCTTATAATGTTACTTACCCTACATTATTCATCTCATATGCATACGTATATACTGTACTCTATATCATCGACTGTATCCTTATGTAATACATGTATCACTAGCCACTTTAAACTATGCCACTTTGTTTACATACTCATCTCATTTGTACATACTGTACTCGATACCATCTACTGTATCTTGCCTATGCTGCTCTGTACCATCACTCATTCATATATCCTATGTACATATTCTTTATCCCCTTACACTGTGTACAAGACAGTAGTTGTGGAATTGTTAGTTAGATTATTTGTTATTACTGCATTGTCGGAACTAGAAGCACAAGCATTTCGCTACACTCGCATTAACATCTGCTAACCATGTGTATGTGACAAATAAAATTTGATTTGATTTGAGGATGTTGTGCATGAGGATTTGTTGTGTGCGCTGTCCCTGCTGACTAACACAGCGGCCGCAGAGCTAGTCAAGTCTTTGGATGATTACATGTGAGGAAAATTGGATTGGTCATTCTGTATTGGCGTTCATTCTGTATTGGCGTTCATTCTGTATTGGCATATGCACGGATGGGGCTGCTGCCATGACTGGACGGCTGTCTGGTTCCACTACCCGGGTTAAAGATGTTGCGCCTGAATGTGAGTCTACGAACTGTCATTCACATAGAAATGCTGGCTAGCCGAAAGATCACCTGAATTTAACGTCGTATTGAATGATGTTATTAAAGTTATGAATCACATCAAAGCACACGCCCTTAACTCGCGTCTGTTTGGGCAGCTTTGTGAGGAAATGGACGCAGAGCACAAACGCCTTCTCTTATACACAGAAGTCAGATGGCTATTGTTGGGGAATAATCAGAATTGGTTGGTAACATAGGTAAGATGTTTTATATTCATCATATGTTTGTAAGTTACTTCTCATCAGAATGTTATTTTTGTATAATACTGTGGCGGGGTTGCAGTATCTGTTCTATGTCAAGACTAAGTTGCTTGTGCCGGAGAGAGGGGAGAGGTCAAGCGTGTATCTCTTGGCTCCACAATGTCTGTGTGCCAGTCAGTGTGTCTCTGATCATGTCAAGATAGGATGGATTTGATATATGCCTGTTGATATGGAGGATTGGTTTATGGTTCTGAGTTTGAGAAAGGACATAGTTTAGGAGACAAAGCTGAACGATAAATTATGCCTATGCTGTCTGGATATGTGTGTCTTTGCTATAAAGGATCTCAGTAACAATGTGTGAGGGACTCTCAGAGAATTAATTGATAGACACTGAATTGATCTGAGAGTCACAGGGTTGTGATAGAGCTCATATAATTAAAGATGGACTTTGTGATAACTAACTCTGACTTGTGTGTGGTTTGCTCTCATGATTTGGTAAATAGAGGAAATTTCCACGACACTATCCAGGGGTAGATCGCTTGCCAGAGTATTTAAGTTACAAGAGCCACTGCAGAGATTTCTTTCAGAAAAAAAGTCACCACTGCCAGCACATTTCAATGACAAGGAATGGGTCGCAAAACTCGCTTACCTGTGCGACATAATCAACCTGCTCAACGAACTCAATCTGTCACTTCAGGGAAGAATGACATCTGTCTTGAAATTGGCAGATAAAGTGGTTGTGTTCAAAGCCAAACTAGAACTGTGGGGACAGTGAGTGGACAGGGACATATTTGACATGTTCCAAACATTAGTGGAGATTTTGGGAGAGACTGAGACCAGGCCGTCTTTCTTCCACCTGGTGCGCAATCACCTAGCTTCGCTGTCAACGAAGTTCGAGCATAACTTCCCAACCGCCAAAGACCCACAAAATGCGCAGGAATGGATCCGCGACCCAATTGTGAACCGTCCATGTCCGTGCAGGAAGAAGATCAACTCCTTGAGGTTGCAAATGACGGTGGCCTTAAAAGTATGTTTGAGGTAACTTCATCGATGCCGACCTTCTAGATTAAAATCAAGGCTGAATATCCTGAGAGAGCCACAAAAGCACTGAAAACGTTGCTTCCATTTCCAACATCCTATTTCTGCGAAGCAGGGTTTTCCGCAATGACGCCAAAAAAAACAAAATTACGGATTAGACTAGACATAAGGAACATGTCACTGCCTCCCATCACCCCTAGATGGGACCATCTTGTTGCCGGGAAACAAGCTCAGGGCTCCCACTGATTCAGCAACATGGTGAGTTGTAATGTTTTTATTAAATGGTCATTGGAGAAAAATATGCACTTTATGTTTTTATAATATCATCACATTGGACCTAATTAAAAAAAAATATTATGAAAAAACGTCTATACTAAACTTCTAGGCCTTATCGATATTCAGGTCGTGTCGTCATCTTAAAATCTGTATATCATTCATATAGACAGTACTGAAAAGACCGAACACAATCTCACACCCATATTACAAACTTCAGCAACAGTGAGATTACACCAAAAACATATTCCTATATCCAATGATAACTAGGAAGATACCACCTCAATGCATACCCACATCCAGTTTAACACCCTCACAATGACCTAATTCAAGAGAATGACCTAATAAGCACTGCTGTGGATGATGTGTTTAGAGAGGCAATGTGGGTGCCTAGGAGGCTGGGCAGCTGGCTGGTTTGGTGCCAGGGCAGGGTTGCCAGTACTGGGCACAGGCTCTGAGTCATGGTCCACGGGCCCTCACTCTTTCACACAGAAACAGAGTCTAAGCAGGGCAGAACTACCACTAACTGGGCTGCTGTCAATGACAAAGGGTCATCAGAGAGCTCCTCTCACAAGATAGGGTACAGTTCCCATTTGATTTGGTAAAAGAAAGGTACATTATGAAACTGCAAGAAAAACATGTACAGAGCATGTCCAGAATAAAAATCAGCTTCAATTATGGATAAGGAAAACTTATACCACAACTGTTTAGTGCATTCGTGATCATGACAGTCCTAAGCCATTGCATTCATTAGGGACGGACTGTATTGTCAGTCATTTAGATGACTACCACTTGTAATAGCAAAGTGTAGGACTTCGATTCTAACCACAATTGTTTCTGGAGTACCTATAGGCATGCCATTCTTGTTAGTTTTGAGTCATAGTATGGAGTGGGAGAAATGAAAATGCTTTGTTTCTCATGACACAAAGCATTCTTAGGAAACTATGCAGTATTTTGTTTTTTTTACGTATTATTTCTTACACTGTTACCCCAGGAAATCTTAAGTCTTATTACACACAGCCTAGGGGAACTATTGGATAAGAGCAATGTCAACTTACCTACATTACGACCATGTCACGTTCTGACCTTAGTTCCTTTGTTTTGTCTTTTGTTTGAGTATGGCCAGGGTGTGAGTTGGGTGGGTTGTCTATGTTACTTTTTCTATGATTTTCTATTTCTGTGTTTGGCCTGGTATGGTTCTCAGAGGCAGCTGTCAATTGTTGTCCCTGATTGAGAACCATATTTAGGTAGCCTGTTTTCGATTGTGTTTTGTGGGTGGTTGTTTACAGTCTTTGTGTGTCTGCACCAGACAGAACTGTTCCGGTTGTTTCTTTGTTGTTTGTTATTCAGTGTTCAGTTTTCATTAAATAAGATGAACACTCACCACGCTGCGCTTTGGTCCTCACCTTCTTCCCACGACAGCCGTTACATCGGGTGGTGTAGGTGTCCTGGAGGGCAGGTAGTTGGCGGGAACTGGAACACGCTGTCGTACACCTTGATCCAGAGCATCCCAAACATGCTCAATAGGTGACATGTCTGGTGAGTATGGTGAGCTTCCAGGAGTTGTGTACAGATCTTTGCAACAAGGTGTTTGTGCATTATCATGCTGAAACATGAGGTAATGGCAGCGGATGAATGGCACGACAATGGGCCTCAGGATGGTATCTCTGTGCATTACAATTGCCATCTATAAAATGCAATTGCCATCTATAAAATGCAGTTGTCCATAGCTTATGCTTGCCCATACCATAACCCCACCACCACCGGGCACTTTTCACAATGTTGACACCAGCAAACCACTCGCTCACACGACGCCATCTGCCCGGGAAGGTTGAACCCGGGATTCATCCCTGAAGAGCACACTTCTCCAGCGGCCATCGAAGGTGAGCATTTGCCCACGGAAGTCGGTTACGATGCCGAACTGCAGTCAGGTCAAGACCCTGGTGAGGACAACGAGCACACGGAGGAGCTTCCTTGAGATGTTTTCTGACAGTTTTTACAGAAATTCCTTGGTTGTGCAAACCGAGTTTCATCAGCTGTCCGGGTGGCTGGTCTCAGACGATCCCGCAGGTGAAGAAGCCGGATGTGGAGGTCCAGGGCTTGCGTGGTTACACGTGGTCTGCGGTTGTGAGACCGGTTGGAGATGCTGTCAAATTCTCTAAAACGACAATGGAGGTTATGGTAGAGAAATTAACATACAATTATCTGGCAACAGCTCCAGTGGAAATTCCCACAGTCAGCATGCCAGTTGCATGCTCCCTCAAAACTCTGTGGCATTGTGTTGTGTGACAAAACCGCACATTTTAGATTGGCCTTTTACTGTCCCCAGCACAAGGTGCACCTGTGTGCAAGCTGCATAATTAGCTTGTTGATATGCTTGGCAAAGGAAAAATTCACTAACAGGGATGTAAACACATTTTCTTTTGTTTCAGCTCATGAAACATGGGACCAACACTACATGTTGCTGTTATAGATCGTTATATATAATCAGATCCGTTTTATTTTCTTCAAAATCTTAAGATAACAAGAGGTTGGCCTGTGCTTTTTGCCATTTTCTTTAATAAAAAGTAGGCCTATGGCATACCCTCTCCTACTTCCTGAATTCAAGTTGTGGTTTTCACTTAACAGCGCTTCACTGCCATAGTGATCAGTCGTTCGCGAAGGAACGGCTCTTTTTGAACGGATCTTTTTGGTGAACGCATCGAAGAAAAGAGCTGTTCACTTGGCTCCCTGATTTGCATACTGATGCTTCTGCTTGTTGAGCTCAAAACAACATTTTTCTGCAGATACAAAATAATTGTGAATCTTAACTGAAGAAACAAAAAATAGTGGGGAGAACGGTCAATCTGGTCCAAGCAAATGTTCAGTGTTAAAAAAAAAGTCGTATTTAAAATAAAAAAAAATTAAGAAAGGTCAAAATGTATTTGAAAACACATTTCACGATCTGACATAACAGTAGCCTACCTTTTGGGCTTTACATTTGCTATATCTAGGATTCTAGGTAGACTTTTTTTCTTCACGTTTTAAGGTTTGACCCATGTGTAGACAGTGTTGAAGAAACAAAAGTTTATTCCTTAAACAGGGGCAGGCAAACGACAGGTCAAGGCAGGCAGGGGTCAATAATTCAGAGAGGGTGGAAGGTACAGGACAGCAGGCGGGCTCAGTGTCAGGTCAGGCAGAACGGTCAGAACCGGGAAACTAGAAAACAGGCGCAAGGAATAGGGAAACAATGCTGCTCGTTTCTACGAACAAAACAAACTGGCAACAGACAAACAGAGAACACAGGTATAAATACACAGGGGATAATGGGGAAGATGGGGCGACACTTGGAGGGGGGTGGAGACAAGCACAAAGACAGGTGAAACAGATCAGGGCTTGTCACTTTTAAGCATTTTGAACGAAGAGCGGTGTGGAGCCAAATGAGTAGGCTCACCTAAGCTCACCTAAAAGACTCGGAAAGCCCGTCACTTCACTGACACGGAGATAGGCTATTTAAAGAGTGCATTGTGGGTGGAGGAATTGACTGACAAATCTATGGATATAGCAGCCTACCTGTTATTTCTTAAATAGGAAGAAATAAACTCCAACACAATCAAATGTATTTATAAAGCCTTTTTTACATGAGCAGATGTCACAAAGTGCTGTTCAGAAACCCAGACCAAAACCCCAAACAGCAAGCAACGCAGATGTGTATATATAGCCTAATAAACAACTGAGAATTATTGACATTTCATAAATGACATGGCCCTCCCCTGGACTAGATTTTTTTTTAATGAAACCCCTTGACTGAAATATTAAAAGCATGAACCTCCCACATTTTCCATCAGGTACCCATTATGTAAATGTCGATCCATCCCTAAGCAATAGAAGTTGCTTCCTTTCAGTTTGACTGTCCACCAATCCCAAGGACAATGTGTAAGATGATAGAAAGTAATTACCTGTTTGCACAGAGAAGTGCATTGTAAATTGTACAGTTATTGTATGCAACTTAATAATATATGCAACTAAATCAAATATTTATAAATAATATCAAATATCAAATAGCGACAGCTGTGCTTTACAGGTGCAATTAGACTTGAGTGTCTTGCTCAAAGGCACAGACAGAAAATTTCACCTTGTCGGCTCGGTGATTCGAACCAACAACCTTTTGGTTACTAGCCCAACCCTCTTAACCACCTGCTCACAGTACATGGCGGGCAGGGGGATGTGGTCCAGTCATTCCAGGGGGTTCCAGCTCCCCCAGGTCCCTGCAGGGGACTGGCGATGCCCAGGGTGGCCTCGGAGAGAGGCTGAGCCCGGCGGAAATCACACTCCTGAAGTGTGGCTGGGTGCTGCCGACCCCCTCTGCTGGCAGGGACAGAGACAGGGCTCTAATCTTTAGCAGGTGCTCCACTGCCACCTGCAGGATAGAGAGGGCATTGGTACTTGGTGGTTGACAGGGAGTTTAACCAACATAAAATGCAAAGGGCTTTGAGATTGGGTGAAAGGTCATACATAAATGCAATTTGTAACAATTCATTATTGGGATTCTCCTGTATTACTTTGGACAGCTCTGTTTGCATCACAGAAAACATTTCAGATTCAGTGACTGGTCTGCTGTACTCACCAGGATTGCTCCATAGACTTGTGTCTGTCTGCTTTCACCTGGGCATTGGAGACAGAGTAGTCATCCAGGACAGTTTGCAGGTAAGGATATATGACTCGCTCAATAGCCTACAAAGACACAACACACACAGTGATCAACAAAGCCAATGATCTCTAAATGAAATAAATTATATTTTCATACATAGATAATCAAGATGGATGGGAGGTGGATACATTTCCTCTAAGTGCATGTAGCCCCCTACAACTCCATAGTGAGAACACAGCGGGCGGCCCGGGTCTGACAGAACCTTTTGCAGAGACAACAGACCAGGTCTCCATGGGTCCTGGCAAAGACACGGGTTTAGCAGGGAAATAGATCAATGGTTCAAGCATGGCCATGCTTCTATTAGGAGGGAATTAGATCAATGGTTGAAATATGGCCATGTTTCTATTCCACCATCTTGTGTAGAGGAAATGACAAGACATTTAACAGGATGGATCGGTGTGGTGTCTGACTTCCGTTTGGTGTCTAATGTCATGGTCACACAATAAAATATATGTTATTTAGCAGACACTTTTATCCAAAGTGACTTAAGTCATGCGTGCATACATTTATATGTATGGGTAGACCCAGTGGGAATTGAACCCTTGCCGTTGCAAGCGCCATGCTCTCCCGACAGAGCCACACAACACATGAATATCAGATTGGTATAAAGGGAGAGGAGGACGACACTGGGTACGTAACTTTCAGGGCCCCGTGTATTGAGAGCTGGACAACATACCAGAACATGTGGGTGACCCACAGAGCTACGTACTCCCCAAGGGTCCAGTGGTCGTTGAGGGAGTTGGAGGCGACCAGCGGCTCCAGGATGCAGTACACGACGCTGGACACCAGGATGCGTACGTACGAGCCGAGGTACAGGTAAAGGTTCTGAACCAGGCTCTTCACCATATAGAGAACGCAGTTAAGCTGCTCTAGTTCATGGCTCAGACGTCACCTGGGGGGGGGGGGGGCAGAGTGGAGAGAAGAGTGGATGAGAGGAGAACAGACTTCACCTGGGGGGAGGGGGGTGAATGAGAGGGGAACAGACTTCACCTGGGGGGGAGGGGTGAATGAGAGGGGAACAGACTTCACCTGGGGGGGAGGGGTGAATGAGAGGAGAACAGACTTCACCTGGGGGGGGGGGGGTGAATGAGAGGGGATATATGAAGTACAGTATTAGCTACATTTAGTATAGAAAAGGAAGTATGGATTTAGTACAGAAAGGGGGAAAGATGCTACTCAATCAGTTATGGTGACTGTGGTCATTTGGCTGGCCAATTACTGTCTTCCAAAATTATCAGCCCTGGTCAGGACATGTGGTCAAGATAAATTCTGTGCCCTATAGGCACTAAATGACTGGACAATTGAATGTATGAAGTGACATTAATGAAGTTAGATTTTTTTTTATGTTTGAAATAAGTATAACATACCCCACTGATGACATGTACAAACTATTGCAGGAGGGAAGCAATCTTACAGTTGGACTGGAGACCCAGCAAAGCCACCTGTAGAATACATAGTTAATCCTCCATGCATTACATGTTCGAGCGATTTCAACAGTTTCTCCATTCAATTGAGTTGTATTCCATGGAGATCTCAGGGGAAAACTGTAGTGTGCCTTCATAAGGGGTGGGTCCTCTCCTAGTATGAGCCAGGTGATAGGCTGATTGTACTTAAGTAGATGCTCAGAGAGAGATTGTACAGCACCGGATCGTTTGAAGGAGAGCAAAGAGAGGGCTCAACAACTCTGCAAAAGCTATGGGAGTAAATCTCACTCAATGTTCACATTTACTCAGAGCCCTTACCTGTATCTTAAACTTCCAGGTTCCCTTTCCTATCCAGATACAGTAAGACATGTTCACAAGTAGGAGAACAAATCATAGTCACTATAAATGTTACGACTTTAATATGGTGGCTTTGGAAGAATGCTTGGGGTCATTGTCCATTTGGAAGACACATTTGCGATCAAGCTTGAACTTCCTGACTGATGTCTTAAGATGTTTCTTCAATATATCCACATAATTTTCCTCCCTCATGATGCCATCTATTTTGTGATGTGCGCCAGTCCCTCCTACAGCGAAGCACCTCCACAACATGATGCTGCCACCCCCGTGCTTCACGGTTGGGGTGGTGTTCTTCGGCTTGCAAGCCTCCGCCTTTTCCTCCAAACATAACGATGGTCATTATGGCCAAACAGTTCTATTTTTGTTTCATCAGACCAGAGGACATTTCTCCAAAAAGTACAATCTTTATCCCCATGTGCAGTTGCAAACCGTTGTCTGGCTTTTTTATGGCGGTTTTGGAGCAGTAGCTTCTTCCTTGCTGAGCGGCCTATCAGGTTATGTTGATATAGGTCTCGTTTTACTGTGGATATAGATACTTTTGTACCTATTTCCTCCAGCATCTTCACAAGGTCCTTTGCTGTTGCTCTGGGATTGATTTGCACTTTCATCTCTAGGAGACAGAACGCTTCTCCATTCTGAGCGGTATGACGACTGCGTGGTCCCATGGTGTTTATACTTGTGTACTGTTGTTTGTACAGATGAACGTGGTACCTTCAGGAGTTTGGAAATTGCTCCCAAGGATGGACTAGACTTGTGGAGGTCTACACATTTTTTCTGAGGTCTTGGCTGATTTCTTTTGATTTCCCCATGATGTCAAGCAAAAAGGCACTGAGTTTGAAGGTAGGCCTTGAAATACATCCACAAGTACACCTCCAATTGACTTCAATTAGCCTATCAGAAGCTTCTAAAGTCATGACATCATTTTCTGGAATTTTCCAAGCTGTTTAAAGGCACAGTCAATTTAGTGTATGTGAACTTCTGACCCACTGGAATTGTGATACAGTGAATTATAAGTGAAAAAATCTGTCTGTAAACAATTGTTGGAAAAATTACTTGTGTCACGCACAAAGTAGATGTCCTAACCGACTTGCCAAAACTATAGTTTGTTAACAAGAAATTTGTGGAGTGGTTGAAAAACGAGTTTTAATGACTTCAACTTAAGTGTAAACTTCTGATATGTATTTAAGGAGTGCATGGGACAGTATTGGAGGATTTGGCTATACTGACATCTATGGATAGCATAATAGTGTTTGTCAAACAGGTAGGCATACCACGTTTTTGAATAGGACGAAATAGGCTCTACATGATTTGGCCCATAAAAATAGTTGGTGCGCGTGTGCACATATAGGAAGTCCCTTACCGGGCAAAAATGAATTTTACTTTATCCCCTGCATCAGAGTTACAATGTTGCAATCATGTGCCATGTGTGATATTACAATAAAAATGACACTTTTATTTAACATATCTAACATATCATTTAACATTCCTTTAGAACAGTAAAAGGAGTGAGATCATTTGAGCTTTGGAAACAAGTGCTTTCATAAATGCATGGCGGGCCTCGTTTTGCTGGAGCAGTGTAAAATACGCTTTCTGTCAATGACCCAGTCTTACCAAATATGGTTTATTTACATACCGAATTTGATTGTCCAACATACATTTCAGCATTTCTTCAATTCGTGGCCCGCCTAGAGTGGTCTCTTCCCTCTGCTGTGATGCTGCATTGCAGTCAGCGATGTTTTCTCTCGGTAGCTGTCCATGGTCCTGAAATCAAATCAAAGAAATCCAGAACTTCAGAAAATTCAGCCTGGTCATACGTAGCGCAATGTTTTGGGTGGCCATTACACATATCAGGGCTATGAGTCTCTGCAGCACATACTGCCAATGGAGAGTCTCTCTGTCAATAGCCCGTTGGGCTTGGGCATCGATAGCTTGCTTGGACACCAGCCTGGTCTCCAGCTCCTTCCACCTCTGGATACTATCAAGGCGGTCATGCGACTTCTCATGCGAGCTGAGGAGGTGGCACAGATTATTCCCAGTCCCTGGTTCCATCCATGACCAGCGCAGATTTGCCCTCGTGAAAAACAGCAAAAATTGAAGGCCGCATCATTTTGCTTGGAATTAACGAGCCATGGTATCTCCACTCTCTCCCCGTTCGCCATCCTCATATTGTAGTTGGCCACCGAACATTTTCGTTGCATCTCAACTCTTGGGAAATTCCCTACCTTATCCTGATATGGCCCAGGCTGCACTAACATATCCCGTAAAGATCCATTCATATCGCGACGAAACTGAGTCCGGGTCGCAGATAGTAGGGTCTCTGCCAGCATTGTTTGGAGGTGTGGCTAAACCTGGTGCGACCACCTGTTCTTGTCCACCCAGGGAGCTGTCATCATCGGTAGAAGTGGATGGCTACGACTCATCCGGTTAGCCCTCTTCACAGCTAGAACCAGCGAGCGGGGGTTCGTCCGTATCTGCGAATGAACGTCCTTGGAGGCTTGTTCTCCACATCGGTTGGACATTTCAGCAGCGAATCTCTTTGGCTTACAGATTGTGCCTCTTGTTAGTTTAAATATATAGATACGCTTCTGGCCACACTAACGACATCGAACAATCTCAATTGATTTAACTGCTTCATTATGTACCTGTGTGGCTTCTCTAAGCCGGGACCAGACATCTTCAGCCACATCGTCACTAAATTTAACTCGCGCACTTTCGGCCATGACTCATGAGTTTGACTTGTACGCTTCAGTGACGCGCCTCTGCTCCCTGTCCGCCATGCTTACAGCGCTGCCTCGTGGACATAGCTGCAAAATTAACCACAGGTGCAACTTGTGTAAGCTATTGTTTGTTAATTCGTAAATTACCCACTTTGCGTGCACCAATGCCAACCGGTTTGTGCAAAGCGACGCATTACACAATTCCAGACTTGCTCACTTAGCAGATCAGGAATTGTCCATCAGGCCGACCACCAAGCCCCCGCCCTTTAATTTAAAAAAGACGGTGTAAATGAGTAGTGCAGCAATGTTGCCACACAGCTGTCATCAAGTTGATGACCAAGCTCGGCAAAATGCTTCCGTTTGAATTGATTAATTTGAGCTTAAGACAGTATTAAGATACAATGGGACTTGTACAATGAGCCAAGTCTTCAGTCAGTGCAATCAAGCACGTTCAAGGAATAAAGTGACTGCAAGTAGTCCCTTTAAAATTAAGGCCAGTAGCAGTCAAGGGAAGAAGCTCATGCCCTTTTAGTGCAGTCCAAGTCAAATGGGGCTTGCATCCGAAATGTCAAGTACACAGTTAGGGAAGTCTCCATTAAGAGCATAATTTAGGTAATTAAAGCCTACCCAGACAAGGTAAAAGGAGTTGCCCATTGGCCAAAAATAGAAGACAGATTACTAAAATGGAATGCATGATAGCAGTGAAAAGTTCTGGCTAGTTCAGTAATGAAGGGCAAGTCATTAAAAATTGTGGTTTATTCAAGGCAGAAGTATCACAATAAATAAAAACTTAAGTTAAAACTCATAAATAAACATGTATAACCTCATTAAAATGTACAGTTACAAGGCCTAATCTATATAAACAAAAATGAGTGGATCAGTCAAAACACCAATGAGGCCATACAAATTGTAATGCAGGACAGTAATCAGTCTCTCCAAACTAACATTGAAGATCGTCACATGGAACATCCCAAAAGACACTTACACCACCCCCCTATTAAAATACATATGGCTTCCAAGACCATAGCAAACCATCACAATATACAGTAGGCTGGCTATACATCACATTAGTTACAATACCATTCTTGCCGAGTGACTAAAGCTTGTCCCCCCAGACACCCTGCATGTTGCAGGCAGCCTCCATGGCCTGGCTGTTGTCCAGCTGCTGGAGCTTGAGGGCCAGAGGCAGCAGCACATCATTCAGCTGGATGGAGAAGGTGAAGGCATTGTGGGCCACGGGGTTGTTCAGCGGGGTGGATGAATCCTCAGGCCAGACTGGGGAGGGCAGTCCAGATGGTGGAGAGGAGGAGGATGAGGAGCAGGGAGAAGAGAACCTGTCTGAAGCTAGGGACAGCAGATGGGTGCGGGCACCCCCCTGGATGCTGCTCGGCAGGCCATGTTGGAAGCAGCAGCGGGTGCCGTAGAGGCAGAAGCCAAAGGAGCTAAAGGTGCGGCACAGGGCCCCGCGGGGCTTCCAGTCCTGGGATTTTGGCTGGGGCCTGGCAATGGGGGCCTTCTCAGGAGCGCTGTTTGGGGAATCCAGGCCGCCACTACTGTCACCCTCAATATGCAGGAAGTTGCAGCGTGTGCCAAAGGGGCACACACCGAATGAGCGGAAGGTGCGGCAGGGGATGTTGCGGCGCCGGCGGTGTGGGGGGCGCTGTTCCTTGGCAGTGTGGGCGAATAGGCAGCGGGTGCCATAGACGCAGTAGCCTGCCGTATGGAAGGTGCGGCACAGTTCCGTCTTGTACTTGGGATGGCGGGACTGCACGTGGAGGTCGTGGAGGCCATGGGCAAACTGGCAGCGCTCAGCATACTTGCAGAAGCCCGTGTCGGCATAGCGACTGCACAGCTCCGTCTTATAGCGGGTGGAGCACAACCAGGGGATCTGGGAGGGAGACTCCACTAGGGGCAGGAGGGCCTCAGCCAGGGACATGCCTCCCCCACCTCTAGCTGAGCAGTGCTCCCTAGGGAACAGGTCATCTCGTCCCTCATGGTAGGGGAACATGGGCAGGTCATCACTGCTTCTCTGAGGAGTAGAGAACCACTTTAAATATCAGGTTTGAAAGGATTTATTTGGATGGTACCACTGAAACTAAGTCAGGAGACAGTCAAAATGCAACAGTACACAAGCAAGTAGCTCTGTGTACATACCACAATGACTGCAATTATGCAGTCAAAAAAAGTCTGACTTCACACTAATCTCATCACATGACAGATTATTGTCTCAAACATTGGTCCTTTGAAGTAGAGATTGTATTAATGAGACAAACCTGGATAAAGAGGTTGAATTTAAAAATAAAAAAAAAGGCAAACTGCCACATCTAACTTGGAAAGCAATTTCTTAATACCGAAAATCCAATACAAGCAGGGTAAACTACTGAAGAAGAAACACAATGAAGTAGTATCTGAAACGAAGTATAAATCAAGCGTCACTATACCTCAAACATTGTTACGAATTGAAGATATTGCCCAACGACTGTGCCCCAGACGCTCTCCACCTGTTGTTCGACTGTAACCTCAATGTCCAAGCCAAATTCTAAAGAACTTTTCCGCATGAAATCCGTAGAAATAAAAGAGGCGTTAAAACCTATTCTAGCCTACTGCCCGTTAATGAAGTGAACTACCGGCCACCCTACTTGCTTTGTTATGAAGTTGCACGTATCTTGCGCCTGTGTCCTCTGTATTTTTAACTTGACCCAGTTCCCACTCCCGCCTTCCCTTTAAAACGAGGATCAGCTGTGCAACATTAAACGCCAGTAGGGCGTTCGAATCCACCAATCAGATGCAATGTAGCTGGTATTCGATTAGCAACGGCCAATGGCGTTGAGTCTCTGCGACAACGTTGCAGTTTTAACGCCGGGTGAACTGGTCCTTAGCACTGGCGCAATAAACATATGCCAATTAATGCCCTGATTACTAACGTCAAGCCCATTGGGTACATAAACAATTATTCTGTTCTGTGTCAATTCACACCACAGTTGGAGGTCAACCTCACACCTGAGTAATTTGTTAATTAAATGCTGTCTGTTAGGGGGGAAATATAAACCTTTGTGTGGCATTTTGGCTGCTTACACAGGCAGCCTAATTCTGATATTTTTCCACTAATTGGTCTCTTGACCAATCAGATAAGATAGTTCGCCTATAATTATGGGAAAGATCAGAATTGGGCTGCCTGTGTGTATGCAGCCAATGTGTATTCATGATTGATCATAGTATTATTCAGTTTAAAAGAAATACAATAAATTGTTCTTGTTTGGCGGAACATTTATTTTCTACAGAATCCAAGACCATCGTGTGGCTCATATGTATTCCTCAAAATGTTCAATTGATAAAGGACATCATTAAATTATTTAACTAGGCAAGTCAGTTATGAACAAATTCTTAATTACAATGACAGATGCTGGGCCAATTGTGCGCCGGCCTATGGGACTCCCAATCACGGCCGGTTGTTATATAGCCTGAAATCGAACCAGGCTGTCCGTAGTGACGCCTCAAGCACGAAGAGGCGGTGACTTAGAACACTGGGCCACAGGGGAGCCCGTTAATCATGCGTGTTTACATTTGGCACTGACATCTTTGCAACATTGTATCATACACATCCAGAAAAAGCACACACCAGATAAATGTATAGGACCACAAAGAAAAAAAAAATCTTTATTTTCTTATCAAGATACATTAAAAGGATACAGAGACATTGGAATAAAAAACACTTGAGAAAAACCATTAATTGTAGCATAATTCTCTCTCCAACATACAAAATTCTAACCCCCTCTACATCCCTCCCACCAGCTCTGATTTGCCCCCTCTCCCTCCCTCCTCCAAACCCACCCAACGGAGAGCAATGTTCACATGTACAGTATTTTAACCCTCTCCACAATATGGAGTAATTACAAGCCTTCTTCCCCAAAGATTTAATATTAAAAAAAAAACTTTTCAATAGGCCAAGTTTTTATTTTCTTCTTCAGATTAGTATTTTAACACTTCAAATTGTTTTAGAAACATTACAAAAGCCCACATTGGGACCAAACTTGCTTATAAATCTGTCATTTCTACCCCCATACTGGCTGCCATTGTACACAGAGCCTGAGGGAGAAAGAGGAATTATAATATCCAATTAAGAATTAATTTAATCTAAACTCACCCTTTCTTCATAATAAACACAAAAAGGGAAAATACAGATTCAAACCAAATCAACCCACAAGTTGAGACATCACTGGAGATTCCACTCCCATCAAAGACATGACTCCAGCACCCAAGCCAATACATATAGCTGCTTTAGTAACAACAGTATCTGACAACAACCAGCTCATAACATAATTTGCCAGTTTCATTCAAACCCAAGATCCAAACAGTCCATTGTCATAATTGCGGTGGCCTAGTCTATGTTTGGGGGAGCTGAAGGCATATGATTTATTGGTACAGGTGACAAAATGAACAGGGACTGTCTAAGAATGGAGTTTTACACCTAGAATGTTTTCTTTTTTTATGGCTCAATTCTGACTCCACTAAAACAAACCCATATTTCTCCCAATAAGGACCTCAGAGACAACAGTATCTATTTTGCATGTCCCAAACAATCAGATCCACATCCAGAACCACCTGTTTGAATATCTTCCAAACCTACACAATATGAATCTCATCTACCTTGTTAACCTACATCACCATTTCCTAAACCCTTACTTCTCCCTCTCGCCTACCATAGTATTGAAGACACAAGACCGCTGTACTCAAGCAGTTGCCTGACAACTCATCCTGAATTTAATTCCTCTGCTCTATCGATCGCTACATTCATTCAGTCTCAAACTGCCATCCTAGACGTTGCCCGTTTGACTTCAAAATGAGGGGCGTTGAACAAAACAAAATCCATCAGTGATTGGATAGTCTAACCAATCAGTGTATCAAAGTTGATAACGTCAGCATGTAGGCAGGCTCTGGCCCAACCCATAGGTTTCAGGGACCAATCAGAACGGTCAGAATGTGTTTGCGTTCTAGAAATTGTCGGGGGAGGCAGGCAAATCCAGACTCATCGTGGAGAAGGAACGTCAGTTAGTGAGAACGATGTGGCTGGGTAGCCAGGCAACTCAAGCGGTCTTTCTCAGTCAAAACCAAAATGCACCCAAATGCATTTACAGAGAAGGATCCCGACTGTCTCTCTCCAGATGGGTAAATAAACGGCTGTAAAAAGTGTGTCAATCAAGTGATGGTAAACAAGACAGGACTCAAATTGATTGTGACGACAATTAAGTAGAAAAACAGAGCTCAACACCTAGAGGTTATGGGAGGGAGTTGGGTGGAAAGCTGCTAATGTTAAAAATACCCAGGGGGGGGGGGGTTGGGGGGTTCAACAGAATTGATTTCCTCACTATCAAACCCTCAAACGTAACTTCTGATAGGATTGTGGAGAGATAGGGGGCAGGATCAGGTCTAATTTAGGTGTGGAGAGGGGGTGGGGCCTGATGTGATGGTGTAAGAGAAGACGGGTGTCTAAAGTAGAATCTGACAAGTATCCTTGAAGGATGGGTCACACAAAGCACTTTACTGCAACCTCCCAGACCTATGATGGAACAAGTGGGTGAAACCTTGGTCAAAATAGACTTTCCCATAAACATGCTAAAAAACTGCCCCACATAGCCCTCCCTATAGAATATGAATAACTAGAACAGACATTTAGTCAAATTGCTGTGGTTCTAGTATTTCTATTTCCATGGCCCTCCCACAACCACGCCCCTACCAGTCCCCAAACAATTAGGTGTCAACCCCTCAAAATGCTGCTAATATTTACACAGATAAGAAAGGACCTGGAGGGAAAAAAATAAAGTGTGCTTAAATCACCATTATTTCAGGATGAGAAATATTTCTGATTTTAAATTACACAGTTAAAATGATTTACCATTAAAAAAGGGGAGCAAAAATAATTAAGCAAAAAGAGCCAGAATAAAATAGTAAAGCCCAAAGCCTAGTGTGTGTATGTGGGGGGGTGGTGTGTCTGTGTATACACTCAGTGTACAAAACATTACAAACACCTGCTCTTTCCATGACATAGACCAGGGGAGGCAATCAGGCCCCGAGGACTGGAGTTGCCCACCCCTGACATTGGTGACCAGGTGAAAGCTTTGATACCTTATTGTTGTCACTTGTTAAATCCACTTCAATCAGTGTAGATGAAGGGGAGGAGACAGGTTAGAGAAGGATTTCTAAGCCTTGAGACAATTGAGACATGGATTGTGTATGTGTGCCATTCAGAGGACGAATGGGCAAAACAAAATATTTAAGTGCCTTTGAACAGTGAATTGTAGTAGGTGCCAGGTGCACTGGTTTGAGTGGGTCGAGAACTGCAACGCTGCTGGGTTTGAGGCGTTCCTGAGGGCAAAAGGGGGTGTTCCTAATGTTTTGTACACTCAGTGTATGCGTAGTGTGTGTGTGTAAAGAATTGATGCCATGTACTAGATGTAATGCATACATGCGGGTGTCACTCGCGTGTCTGTGTGTGTGTGTGTGTCTGTGTGTGTGTGTGTGTGTGTATGTGTGTGTGTGTGTGTGTGTGTGTGGGGAGCAGCACGTCAGCTTTTGGGAGGTAACAGAACAGAAAACGAGATTTAAAAAATACGACGAGAGAAAACAACTACTGGTATGGGGTTGTGCTGCTACACTAGCAGGTTGGTGCGCGGTGGTGCGCCCTCCCTGTTTCGCAGTGGGGTGGGGGGGGGTTAGTCCTCCAGGACGATGGGCTCGCTGGTGCTGGAGGGCAGAATGGCTAAAGCCAGGGGCCGGGGAGGCAGGGGCAGCTTGACCCTGACGGGGAGGTGTGGTTTCCTGGCTGCCCGTCGCATCTCAGACTGGGTCAGGTGTTTCCTCAGAGCCCTGGAGGGGGCAGAAATACACACGGTGAATTATCTGTAGGACTCAGATCGACATTGGCACACCTGGGAGTCCAAGGCTTTGTTGACACAGGTAGCACCTCATTTTTTGCCCAATTATTGGCAAAAGATCTGATCAGAATTGGGCTGCCTGTATAAAAACACATCCTAATGTCAAAGTGCACAGGTGCAAAGAAGAATAACCTTCATCTTAAAACTAGTTACATGCAATATTAAACATTCATCATTTTCGTTCTGTGCTTTTTGGTTGAGAAATCTACATAGTACTATATTGAACACCTGACGAAGGGATCAATCAGGTCTATGGCAAAAAATTCAGTGGGAGAATTTGTATTGACTAAGATTGATCCCGTTGTCAGGTGTTCAATACAGAACTATGCAGATTTCTCAACCAAAAAGCACAGAAGGTCATTTGTATCTTCTGGAGCTGACTGCTACTAAAGAGAATAACAGACGCTCAGAGACCAGGACCTACCTGGTGTATTTAGTAGCAACAAAAACCACAGGGTTTGGCGCGTCTCCTTGGTTCACTTTCTGACGCTTGATCACTGACTGAGAGGTGGTCCTCATGCCTGATGTGAACGGCCTCCCATTGGTGGGGAACGGCAGTGCCAACGCCTATGACCAATAAGAGAAGAACGGTGAGAGGTGTGTGTGTGTGTGTGTGTGTGTGTGTGGCCACTTGGCCCAAGCTGTGGTCATGCTGCTATGCTCAGCGGTGATGGAGATAGACAGATGGTCAGTAAATCTCCCACTGTTACAGAGGAACCAGAACCAGCGCCAGTCTGTCCATCTCTGCAGTCTGAGTAGACAGGGACATGAGACACTACCCAAGGTTACAGTAAATGAGGCCGTCTATACCAAACCAGAACCTGTCAGTGTCACATGCATGGATTGACAGACAGAGGAAGTAAAAATGGCGGTTGTGGTTTGTGTGTGTGCATGCGTGTGCGAGGAGTACTCACGCTGCTGTCAAAGGGCCTCTTCCCAAGCAGGGCCGATCCCCCGCGGGGCTGGTTGGCCTGGTTGCGGTTGATGGGGGTGGGGGTGCCTCTGGGGGCCTTCAGCTTGAGTGGAGCCTGGATGGCTGGAGAGAGGAAAGGAGAACCCCAATCACAAACGAAGCCACTTAAAATAAAAGTGCATACCGCTTCATTACACAGTACCAGTCAAAAGTTTGGACACACCTACTCATTCCAGGGTTTTTCTTTATTTTTTACTATTTTCTACATTTTAGAATAATAGTGAAGACATCAAAACTATGAAATAACACATATGGAATCACGTAGTAACCAAAAAACGTGTTAAATCAAAATATATTTTAGATTCTTCAAAGTAGCCACCCTTTGCCTTTATTAGGTAGTTACCTGGAATACATTTCAATTAACACTAAAGCCTTTTGTGACTAGGGGGGCAGTATTTTCATTTTTGGAAAAATAACGTTCCCGTAGGAAACGGGATATTTTGTCAGGACAAGATGCTAGAATATGCATATAATTGACAGCTTTGGATAGAAAACACTCTAAAGTTTCCAAAACTGTCAAAATATTGTCTGTGAGTATAACAGAACTGATGTTGTAGGCGAAAGACTGAGAAAAATCCAATCCGGAAGTGCCTCATGTTTTGAAAGCGCTGCGTTCCAATGCGTCCCTATTGAGCAGTGAATGGGCTATCAACCAGATTACTCTTTCTCCGTATTCCCGAAGGTGTCTACAGCATTGTGACGTAGTTTTACACATTTATGTTGAAGAATAGCCGTAGGCGGCTACATTGCGCAAGTGGTCACCTGATGCCTCCCAGAGAGATTCTCGCGTAAAATACAGAGGTAGCCATTATTCCAATCGGTCCTACTGAAAAACTAATTGTCCCAGGGGATATATTATCGAATAGATATTTGAAAAACACCTTGAGGATTGATTATAAACAACATTTGCCATGTTTCTGTCGATATTATAGAGCTAATTTGGAATATTTTTCGGCATTTTCGTGACTGCAATTTCCGGGCGATTTCTCAGCTAAACGTGAAGAACAAACGGAGCTATTTTGCATACAAAAATAATATTTTTGGAAAAAAATAATATTTTCTATCTAACTGGGAGTCTCGTGAGTGAAAACATCCGAAGCTCATCAAAGGTAAACAATTTAATTTGATTGCTTTTCTGATTTCCGTGACCAAGTTACCTGCTGCTAGCTGGACAAAATGCTATGCTAGGCTATCGATAAACTTACACAAATGCTTGTCTAGCTTTGGCTGTAAGCATATTTTGAAAATCTGAGATGACAGGGTGATGAACAAAAGGCTAAGCTGTGTCTCAATATATTTCACTTGTGATTTTCATGAATAGGAATATTTTCTAGGAATATTTATGTCCGTTGCGTTATGCTAATTAGTGTCAGTCGATGATTACTCTCCCGCATGCGGGATGGGTAGTCACTAGAGGTCAGGTGTGCCTTGTTCAAAGTTAATTTGTGGAATTTCTTTCCTTCTAATGCGTTTGAGCCAATCAATTGTGACAAGGTAGGGGTGGTATACAGAAGATATCCCTATTTGGTAAAATACCAAGTCCATATTATGTCAAGAACAGCTCAAATAAGTGAAATGGCAGTCTATCATTACTTGAAGACATGAAGGTCAGTCAAAGTGGGAAATTTCAAAAACTTTCAAAGTTTCTTCAAGTGCAGTCGCAAAAACCATCAAGCGCAATGATGAAACTGTCTCTCATGAGGACCGCCACAGGAAAGGAAGAACCAGAGTTACCTCTGCTCTAGAGGATAAGTTCATTAGAGTTACCAGCTCAAATAAAATGCTACAGAGTTCAAGTAACAGACACATCTCAACATCAACTGTTCAGAGGAGACTGTGTGAATCAGGCCTTCATGGTCAAATTCCTGCAAAGAAACCACTGCTAAAGGACACCACTAATAAGAAGAGACTTGCTTGGGCCAAGAAACATGAGCAATGGACATTAGACCGGTAGAAATCTGTCCTTTGGTGTGATGTGTCCAAATTGGAGATTTATAGTTCCAACCGCCTTGTCTTTGTGAGACGTAGAGGCGGCGAACGGATGATGTCTGCATGTGTGGTTCCCACTGTGAAGCATGGAGGAGGTGGTGTGATGGTGTTTTGCTGGTGGCACTGTCAGTGATTTACTTAGAATTTAAGGCACACTTAACCAGCATGACACCCACAGCATTCTGCAGCGATATGCCATCCCATCTGGTTTGAGCTTAGTGGGACAATGATCCATCACACCTCCAGGCTGTGTAAGGGCTATTTGACCAAGAAGGAGAGGGATGGAGTGCTGCATAAGATGACCTGGCCTCCACAATCACCCAACCTCAACCCAATTGAGATGGTTTGGGATGAGTTGGACCGCAGAGTGAAGGAAAAGCAACCAACAAGTGCTCAGCATTTGTGGCAACTCCTTCAAGACTGTTGGAAAAGCATCCCAGGTGAAGCTGGTTGAGAGAATGCCAAGAGTGTGCAAAGCTGTCATCAAGGCAAAGGATGGCTACTTTGAAGAATTAAAAATCTAAAACATATTTTGATTTGTGTAATATTTTGGGATAATACATGATTCCATGTGTGTTATTTCGTAGTTTTGATGTCTTCACCATTATTCTACAACGTAGAAAATACTACAAATAAAGAAAAACCCTTGAATGAGTAGGTAGTTTTAACTGGTACTGTATTTCGACAGCTGGAGCATGGAAACGTAAACGCAATTAGGGAGAAAAAATACGCAGTGTTCGTGCCAACCGTGGGTAAATACACACAGTGTCAGCGACATAAGACCTCTCAGGATCTCAATGATCATTTCGTCTGTGATTGGACTATTTTCTTACCCAGTTCCTTCACTATGGTGGCCAGCGGTGGTCGAGGGATCGAGCAGTTCTTTATAGGGGCCTTGGTCGCTTTAGGCAGCCTTATCATACCTGAGAAAATAACACCATAAGCATTACAGAAAGTGTGTGTGTATATATATATATATATAATATGTGTGTATGTTAATGCGTGTCCATATACATATATATATATATATATATATAATGTGTGTGTATGTTAATGCGTGTCCATATACTCACACTCGGCCTTGACGGCATTGGCGTTGATGGAGGCGTAGGGGCGGCGTGCGGCGCTGCGGGGCTGCAGGATGTCAGTGCAGACACGGCGGGCGATGCGCGTCAGCTTGGTGGTCTGCAGGATGAACGTCTGCCGGTTTTTGGCCAGCAGCTTGGCCCGCCCCCCACTAGTCGTGAAGGGTGACAGGCCCTGCACTTCCTGGCGGGTCATGTGACCTCGGGGGGTTGACTCCTGAGGGGCCAAGAGTTAACATATCGAAATATCATGATTGAATAGCTCAGTCTACATTGGCTTCCTCTCCTCTGCTGCCGCTGTAATGATCTGATAACACAGGCTAGGCCACCAAGAACTCGGAAATTAAAATGATATTAACTCCCTCTTCCCTGTCCTATGCAGATAAAGGAAAGCTAGGCTACTGAGGTGCACCCAGTATTTGAGTGGTTTAGGGTAGCAGGTTAATAAAAGCAGACATACTGAGCCAGATCTTGCGGCCCCCTCTAGCTGTGTGGGGGTCTTCAGGCCTCCGTACTTCTTCCAGTAGATCCAGCAGGATGCACACAGTCTGCACTGCATGTTGGGAGGACCCCACGCGTACCACTGTGCTGACTGAGCGGCTGCAACAGAGGGGAGGTCTGTTAGATGTCCAGAAAAAGAAATACGTCAAAATCACCTACACTACACACATGGGATTGATTGTTCACTACAGTTAGTCAGACAGACAACAGACCAGACACAAAACACAAACTAAAGTTGTATGGCAGAATACTCACTACGGCAGCTCTCACAGCTCAGTCCTTTCTGGAAGCCAGCGGCCCCGTTCATGCCAGGCTTGTTACCAGGAGCCATGATCTGGTTGGGGTTGGGCTTGGTGCTGGAGGTAGAGAGAGAGAGTTGATGTGTTTAGTTACCGTGGTAATGATGGAGATTGTGCATTGGCTCTGCTGCAGTTCAGACTGTTACTCACTAGGTGGGGATGTAAACCTGCTTCAGCTTGCTGTCTGCTTCCGCTGCCTTGAGTCGTTTCTGAAACAAACATTTCAATTTGCAAAGTAACAACAAGTAGCTCTGTTTGTGAAGACAATTCTGCATTATACATCACTTAAGCCAATGCATAGTACGATCTCATTGTTTCGTAAGAGTGTGGCTCTGAACGGCAGAGTGGTGTATTTTACCTGTTGAATGTAGCGGTCGGTGGTTTTCCACATGTAGTAGAACTGAACCACGCTGGCTAGTGACTTCCATGGTAACTGGGGACAACAGAGACAGAACATCCTTCAACACGGACCAGATAAAAGCACATAGGATACAGTTAATATAGAGTGGTGTTCCGGAGGTGCGTTTTGAAACGGAGGAGGTACTTTTCTTTGTTGATTCAAAACATTTGACCTACTGCTCCTTCTGAACACAAGCCAGGTATCTATTAGTTGAATACAGGAGGACACTCACAAAGTCCTGGCGGATGTCGTTGAAGTCCTTGCCATATTTCTCCAGGGCCTCTTCGAACAGCATGGCCTCCGAGGCGCTCCACTCCTCCATCTCGTCACGGCAGAGCACGGGCCCGCCCTGAGGCACCAGCGTGGACATGGCCTTGGCCAGGTCGTAGTCGTTCTTCTGCAGGGTATCCATCGCATGGAACTAGAGGGGGAGAGCGGGGGACCATTAGATATATTGCTCATTTTAGACACAGGTTACCGTATTCAAAATGTTTTACAAATGTGAAATGACAGAATGGTAAACTAGATGGCCAGTTTATTAGGTACACCCATCAAGTACTGGGTCGGAACCCCCTTTGTCTCCAGAACAGCCTGAAATATTTTTTCATTTAACTAGGCAAGCTAGTTAATAACAAATTCATATTTACAGTGACGGCCTATACCGACCAAACCTGGACGAAGCTGGACCAATTGTGCGCCGCCCTATAAGACACCCAATCACGGCCGGTTGTGATACAGCCTGGAGTCAAACCAAGGTGTCTGTAGTGACACCTTTAGCACTGAAATGCAGTGCCTTAGGTCCTGAGTGGCGCAGCGGTCTAATGTGTACCAGGAGAACATTCCCCAGTAGCCTGTACCGTTGACACCATGCAGGATGAGTCCATGGGATCATGCTGCTTATGCCAAATCCTGACTCTGACATCAGTATGACGCAACAGGAACCGGGATTCTTCGGACCAGGCAATGTTTTTCCACTTTTCAAATCGTCCAGTGTTGGTGATCTCATGCCCACTGGAGCCGCTTCTTCTTGTTTTTAAGTGATAAGAGTAGAACCCTGTGTGGTCGTTTACTGTTTGTGGTCGCCTGTTAGCTTGCACAATTCTTCCCATTCTCCTTTGACCTCTCAGCTGTTTTCATCCACAGGCCTGAGCTGACTGGATGTTTTTAGTTTGTTGCACCATTCTCAGTAAACCCTAGACACTGTCGTGCGTGAAAAGCCCAGGAGGGCGTCCGTCTCTGAGATACTGGAACTGACGCGCCCGGCACTGATGATTATATCATACTCAAAGTCACTTAGGTCACTGGTTTTGCCCATTCTAACGTTCAGTTGATCAGTAACTTAATGCCTCGATGCCTCTCTGCATGCTTTATATAGCAAGCCACAGCAACGTGACTCACCATCTGTAGGAGCGAACCATTTTCATGAACGGGGTGGTGTACCTAATAAACTGCCCACTGAGTGTATAGTCCAATATAATGAATAACATTACATGTACTAATTAGGATACGGTAGATGTCCACTGTTTTAAGGGTTATATGTAGAGCGCTTAGTGATTGTCTTGTCACCATGGGACATGGACAAAGTGTGTGTCTCACCAGCGTGATGTCTCGGGAGGCGGCCGCAGCACTCATATGCAGGCTGGGTTGACGGATAGAGCTGCTGCAGTCCAGGGCTCGGGCAAATGTCCCCACAGCACTGGAACACACAACCATCAAATGACAAACCCAGTACTGAAACAGACAAACTCCTAACTTAACAAGAACTAGACAAAAATACCCTATCGACTGCGGTTTTGTAAATCAGTGTGAATTTTCACCATATGGCCACTAGATGGTGCTGCAGCTTGAGGTCGTTCCCTCCATAATGTCGATTCCCTCCAAAAACAGACTTGGGCCCAAACATGCTGTATGTTGACTGGGGTCCTACTGCTACTACACCGCTTAGGCAAGACCCTTCAAAGAAGTCTTGAGAACATTGCAAAATCTCAATACACGAATATCAAGCTCAAAAAGGTGGACACTTTGCAACTCAAAGCCATTCAGTTTACATTACTTCAGATCAGAATGTGTTCCAAGCTCATGACAACAAGGCCAGACAAGGACCTCCATAGCAACAGGGCGTAACCAGGGCAACGTGTGACAGATGGAGGGGGGCAGGGCCAGGGGACACTCACCGAGCCACCACCAGAAACTGGTCAATCTGTGGGTCTTTGAGCTGGTTGTCGGGGTGCCACACCTTGACCTCCAGCTTCTCCTGAATACGGGTGTCTTCTTCACCTGGGAGGGATGACACCAAGAGGACAACCATCAGACATGTCAACTAATGTTACAGACAGAGACACTGGTTGTGGTTGCGTGACCCACTATTTTGGAAACAAGAATGAGAGACTTGAGAGGAAATGGTGAAATAAAGTAATAGGAGAGAGATGAGTCAAAGAGAAATAGAAAAGGATGAATGAGAGCAGAAGGTGAAAACAACTAAATGGACAAGTATGCATGTCGGTCTAACCAGACTGAACTAGTGTCACAAGGGCACAAACAACCTTCACAAAATGGCAACCTTCAACTTAATACTGGCTAGGCTACACAAGGGAAGATAAAACAAGAGGGCAACATCTAACTACATTACTTGCTGCCAGAAGGGAAGTGATGTCGTGTTCAGTAGTCAGAAAATGGAGTTCTCCAACAGGAACACAGATTCCCCCTTTTCATTCCAAAACATGACCGATTTCTCCCTACTCATGATTTACGATCCCATACAACTCAAATAATTTAGACACGTGATAGATAGCAGACATTCTGCAAACCTAGCACTTTTAGAAATGGGGCACAACTTAAATGTGGGTTTAGTCTGACAGCACTATGATCACTATAATAGGCTGCAACCTGATAGGCCGGTGTAAAAGGTCAGAGTTCAGCCACCCAAACACCCCCCCCTTCTACACACAGACAGACACAGACCTTCGGCTAACTTGTCGGGGATCTCGGCCTGGTACTTGGAGCCCACCCGAATCTCTCCTTGGTCCGCCAGCAGGGTCTTCTGGACCGGGTCAAACACCAGCGAGTAGAAGAAACACTCCTGGAGTACAGAAAACAGATGGAAGGATGGGGTTAGAGAATTTAAATCGGGGATGGGCAACTGGCAGACAGCCCCCCTTCTGACCAATTTCCACTCAGAAACTAAGTAATATAACTCTTAACTTACTGTTGAGAGTTAGAATAGCAAAACATACGGTTGTGCGCATCAACAGTTGCTCTTTTGTCAGACACTGACAGTTACTCAATTAGCCCATGTCAGCTAACTTTAATTTAAAAATAAATACATTCGGGAAGTTACTCTAGCCAGGTTTCATATACATTTTGAAAGATCAAATTTCATTACTTTTTCCATGACTTCTAACCAAATGTTCATGATCAACAATAGCCGGCATCTCTATACACGTATAGAAAAAGCATGCATAATGTGGTATGGGCACTGCTCTCTGATCCCATGTACCATCTGATGCCGTTGTGCAAGGCACTGAACCCCCCCACCCCCCCGGAAGGTGAACACCTGTTATGCCTTTTGAAATAACTTGCTCTTTCAATATATCAAAAGATTAAATGGCTATGGAGTGGCCACAAATATCTTTATTGAGCTGAAGCAAGCCCACAAACGTTCTTCAGGAAATGTACTTTCCAGTTTAGTCATATTTAGCCTATCTTAGCTACCTAACAAGTGTTACTTTGCACATTGGCTAATATCTATTGTAGGGGTCGGCAACGTCAAGCCAAGGCTTGGCAATCCACCCACCCAAAAAAGAAAAAAAGTGTAATACATTTTTTTGCGTGGTGTGCTAAGCCTTGGTTTGACGTTTATTATCTCACTTATTTTTGGCAATAGGTTATTTGGTATAAACTGGAGAAAATAATTGAAAATTGCAGGCATTGGTTTCAAAATTACATTGGGATTCACTGCAATGTTGTAGTTCCCAAGGTAGGTCAACCCTGATTAGCCAATGGGCTTTCAAGATTTTCATATTATTAGTTCTGTGCAAGACGACCCACCTCGCCTCTCCCGCCAAATTCAAAACCAAGGCAACACTGAAGATGAGATTCGTTTTCACATGCCAAGCAGCTAGCAAGCCTTCTTTTGTTATTTAAAAACGTTCAGGACACAAAATGTCCAAAGGAAAATACGGCAGATGTCCACTCATGTATTGCCACTTGGACAAAGGAGTGTGGACTCGTAAAACTTTGGTTTGTCGGACATCAAGTGTACGGCGTCATTTTGAAGCGAGACATGAGAAAAACTTCAGGGTGAGGCGGACAATAATGAAGGAATCAAGAGGGCCATGTCCAGGTATGAAAAGCAAAGCAGTGTGCTTACAAATCTACATGCAGTCAAAAATCAAGCTACAGAGGGGAGATACAGAGTTGAGCAGTGCGTTCCTAAACATGGAAAACCATTTACTAAATGGGGAATATATCAAGGAGGCTTCCCTCAGTAGTTCGCAGGCTTTATTTGATGGATGGCCTAACAAAGACAATAATCTCAAAGATAAAAGGCACGCTTGTGTCTGCCAGAACTGTTGAAAAGGCGTGTTACTGAGATGGACGAAAATGTAAAGGAGCAGCACGCTGTAGCGTTAAAAGATGCACCTGTGTGGCTCTTGATGAGTGTGGATGTGAATTCCATGATACTGTGACTCAGAGCAGGTATAAAACCCATGCACTATACTACTCAAGGGAAATATGTGGCATTAGCCATCGCAGGTCATTTTTAGGAGAGAGAGCTATTGGCTATTACAACTGACGATGGCCCCGCTATGGTGGGGAAACAAAGGATTCACAGAGCTGATTTTAGATCAGATTGTCACTATCACATTCACCAGGAGAATCTGTGTTCCAGGATCAAGCCCATGGTGCTAATGGACAGTGCCTCTGTTTAGCGAGCTAAGGAATTCATCCGTTTCTGGGCAATTAGATGTTCAATACAGACAATTAGTTGTAATGCAAATATGCAAATCATTACTGGCACGCAGATCGTTAGAATTGGTAGAATAAATTGTAGAATTGACAATCTACACAAAAAAGGTTGCCGACCCCTGATCTATTGAGTTGCATCAGTTACCCATCCCGGATTTACACCGTCACTCAATGCTTCAGTACCTACAGTACTAATTTCTCCTTGTGTTTTACAGTCCTTGCGCAAAGAGTAATACAAATATATTTGCAAATATTTTGGAATAAATCCTTAGTGTCCAGTTTGCATCATTGTAAAAAAAAGTGAAGCTCACCTCTTTCTCCAGGTAGCCGGCGAGGACGTCTGTTTCGTTGAGGAGTGTAACGTTACATTTCCCCCTGGGGAGAGAGAGAGGGGTGACCGGGGAAGAGCATTCAGAGGTCAAGAAGGTACCATGCAAACTATTCATCTGAACTGACCTGCACCAATCCTAACTACTGTAATATTTCCCCAATAAGGCAAACAAAATACATGTCTGTGGAAATGCTGTAAATGAACAAGTTATAAATATTGAAGAAAACTTTGACACAATTCAAGTATTTCTACACTTATAACCCCTCAACTTGTTATTCGCATAGCGATGATAGTAGAGACCAGTGAAGATATGACAGAGCCGAGTGATTTGGTGTCGAAAGAGAAGAAGGCCTGGAACTGAGCCCTGGGGGATACCAGTAGTAAGAGCATGTGGTGCAGACACAGATCCTCTCCACGTCACCTGGTAGGAACGGCCTGAGAGGCTGAGGAGGAAGATCCGATAGTTCACGTGTCGAAGGCATCGGATAGAACTCAGTAGGATGGGAACATAAGCGAGAGAGAGTTGCTATGGCAGTGAGGAGAGCCTCCGTGACACAGAGAGCAGTCTCAGTTGAGTGACCCGTCTTGAAGCCTGACTGGTTAGGGTCAAGAATATCGTTCTGAGAGAGATAGCGAGAGAGTTGGTCATAGACAGCATGCTCAAGTGTTTGAGAGAAAAGAAAGGAATACCAGTCTGTAGTTTATGACGTCAGAGGGGTCGAGTGTTGGTTTCTTGAGAAGGGGCGCAACTGTGGCCATTTTAAAGTCAGAGAGGACGCAGCCAGTGGTCATGGATGAGTTGATGAGGGAAGTCAGGACTGGACATATCAGTCCTGTCATATGACACTATATCCTGTCAGGGTTGAACTGGTTCAATGGCAGAACTCTTGTTTGCAGCTACTGCTATGTGGTGAGTCTACGCCTCAGGACACACACGCTCTCTCTCTCGATTACCTTATGTGAGTGGCTGGTAAAGACTCAAACTGCCGAGAGAGGAAGAGTTCTCTGTGTTTCAGCTGGTGTTTCTGCTGTTCAGACACTGTGGGCTGCTTGGACTCCTCCTCAAAGTCTCCTATGAAAACACACACAAAAACAAAAATAAGCAACAAAGCACATTTCCAATTCTATGGGCTCTAATAATTCACATCAACACAACTGATTGCTAATTGTGGCTATGAAGATCCCGCTTTACCTTTCTTTGTATATATTTTTAAATATATATATTTTTTTCAAGTTGTATTGAGAAATAAACATTTGATGAATTACAGTAAAAGGGATAAAGCTCAGAAAGTAAGTGTCGGAACACAGGATCGAACAGCTGCCTCCGGGGACATATGTTGACTCATCCTATACTCCTATTTGTGGCCAAGCATAAATTGGAGGGAAAAAATGGGGTGGGGTGGACACACTTCAAAAACTCCACCTCAAATTTGTATCTCAAGCAGACCATTTAAAAAAAATAATAATAATTGCCGCCATTTCCTTATAGAGGATGATGTCATCCTCCTGAGGAGGATGAGATGCCCAATTAGGGGTACGCCCACACCATTCCAACACAGAAAATCTGCTTTTAACAAACTTAATTACAATTTTTATGGAAGGAAAACTACTTCACTTACATTTAATTAATTATAGGTCACATTTCATAGAAATCTGGAAATGCTAGAATGTCTGTCTTTATATAGAGTGCAAATGGAAAGCATTCAAACCCCTTGACTTTTTCACCCCCCACATTGTTACATTAGAGCCTTATTCTAAAATTGATTCAATTAAAAAAAACTTTAAATCTACCAACAATAACCCATTAGGACAAAGCAAAAACAGGTTTTTAGAAATGTTAGCTAACCCTAACCCTAACCCTCATTTAAAAAAACAACTGAAATATGACGTTTACATAAATATTCAGACACATTACAGACCCTAGTACCTTGTCGAATAGGTTTTGGTAGCAATTACAGCCTTGAGTATGAAGCTACAAGCTTGGAACACCTGTATTTGCAGAGTTTTTCCTATTCTTCTCTGCAGATCCTCTCAAGCTCTGTCAGGTTGGTTGGGGAGCGTCGCTGGACAGCTATTTTCAGGTCTCTTCAGAGATGTTCGATTGGGTTCAAGTCCAGGCTCTGGCTGGGACACTCAAGGACATTCAGAGATTTGCCACTCCTGCATTGTCTTGGCTGTGTGCTTAGGGTCGTGGTCCTGTTGGAAGGTGAACCATCGCCCCAGTCGGAGGTCCTGAGTGCTCTGGAGCAGGTTTTCAACAAGGATCTCTATGTACTTTGCTCCGTTCATCTTCCCCTCAATCCTGACCAGTCTCCCAGTCCCTACTGCTGAAAAACATCCACACAGCATGATGCTGCCACCACCATGCTACACCATAGGGATGGTGCCAGGTTTTCTCCAGATGTGACACTTGACAACCAGGCCAAAGAGACCAGAGAATCTTGTTTCTCACTGGCAGAGTCCTTTAGGTTCCTTTTGGCAAACTCAAAGCGGGCTGTCATGTGCCTTTTCCTGAAGAGTGGCTTTCGTCTGGCCACTCTACCATAAAGGCCTGATTGGTGGAGTGCTGCAGAGATGGTTGTCCTTCTAGCAGGTTCTCCCATCTCCACAGAGGTATTTCTGGAGCTCTGTCATCGGGTTTTTGGTCACCTACCTGAACAAGGCCCTTCTCCCCCGATTGATCAGTTTGGCCTGGCGGCCAGGTCTAGGAAGAGTCTTGGTGGTTCCAAACTTCTTTCAATTAAAAATGGAGGCCATTGTGTTCTTGGGGACCTTCAATGCTGAAGAAACGTTTTGGTACCTTTCCTTCCACCTCATGGCTTGGTTTTTGCTCTGACATACACTGTCAACTGTGGGACCTTATATAGACAGGTGTATGCCTTTCCAAATCAATGTCCAGTCAAGTTGTAGGAACATCTCAAGGATGATCAATGGAAACAGGATGCACCTGAGCTCAATTTCGAGTCTCATAGCAAAGTGTCTGAATACTTATTTAAATAAGGTGTATTTCTTTTTTAAACATCTGCAAAAATAAATAAACAACTTGTTTTTCGCTTTGTCATTATTGGGTATTTTGTGTTGACTGAGGACAAACATGTATTTAATCCATTTTAGCATTAGGCTGTAACGTAACTAAATGTGGAAAAAGGGAAGGGGTCTGAATACTGAACTATGAATACTATGCCCTGGTACTTTATCTTGTACCGGTCCCTACTACGTAAGTGTAACCAATACGACCATGAACATCATTTCCTACTCGGAAGGACAAACTATTCCTGTCTATTCTAGGGACTGACCTAGTATGCCCTTACAATGTAAAAATGACTGCATATAGCCTTTATGATCTGGCAAGCTAAAATGAGTCCATGCTGATAAAGAAACATTCATTTTCCTCATACGGAAGACAGTTTTGTATTATACCTTGTGTTACACTACTAGATTGTACATTCCTAAATTTCAGGAGGGTGAGTCAGTAATGTGTGTGAGGTGGCGGGGGTGGTGAATTGAGCGGGGAGAGAGCACTGGGCAGGACTATCTCTCGATCTCCACGGACTCCGCCCCTGCACTCAGCAAAAGGAAACCCTGTCAGTGGTAGAGAGAGGGGACGGGACCTCAGACCACACCCCTTTCTGTTAACCCCTCCTGCCATCCCTCAACCCCCCTCCTCCACCATCCCCCCCTCCCTTGTCCGGCGAGTCCCTGCCAGACTAAGTGGGAAACCCTGTGCACCAAACCTGAGGCGCCCATCCCCCCCATTATCTACCCCCACACACACACACACGTAAAAAAGAAACGCATACTGTACACACACACACAGAGACAGGAGGGACACACAAACGGGCAGAGCAGCGCACGCGCTCTCTCTCCCTCTCCCTGCACACAGTCTCTCACATACACTCTTCCCTGACAAAGACACAAGGCAAGTCAGAGTTAACCCGTTGCGTGCCGCAGCCCTGTGGGACACATCAAGGGCCTTTTGTTCTGAGCAGCGTGCCTGGGCCGGAGGATAGGCAGAGAGGGAGGGGTGCAGGGGGCTGCACTCAGATGAGAGGGGGTGTTGGGGGCAAGAGGGGGTCTGGTGGGAGAGGAGAAAGAAGCTCTGGTCCTGTATAACAGGACAGTGCCAAAGCAGTGGCTCGTGCTGCAGAGTGGGAGGCTGGAGTACAGGCCTTTTGTTTTGGGGCGCCAGAGCCAAAACGCAGGAGAGGGAGACCGAAGACGTAGAGCAGCGTAACGGCCGACAGCGGGTGTATGTACAAAAGCATGCCAGACCAGAGCGTACCAGGCAGCAAGGCCAGACCAGTTCTCAAAGGTTGACTGGGGCTAGACTGGACACGGTCGGCACGCAGGACCAGTTGTGGCCGTTTATTTGGAACACAACCTCAGCCTCCTCCTCTCTCCCAGGCTCATAGACTGGTTTCAGCCAGTTTGAGGGCCCTCTGTCTGTTTTTCTGCTGACCTCCAGGGGAGAGTGGATGGAATACCTCCACAGCACACAGGCCACAGGGCCAGATAACGCCAACACACCGCGATGACATAACCACACGGCTAGCAGAGCTCCAGGGCTGAGAGGCAGGAGAGGAGATCACCCATCCACCTTGCTCCTCCTGGCCATGCCTGCCTCCTACTAGACCGACTAATGTCACTAAACAGCCACAGACAGGACCAAAGTTTTACTTCACAGCAGAAGCTCTTATCCAGAGTGACTTACTACTAGAAATTTGCATTCCTGGTCGATGGATAATGCATCCATTTTGAGGTGTGGATCGGAGTGTCTTGTCTGGAGCACTGAATGCAGCCCACCATGTTAGAGATGTGTGTGTGTGTGTGTGAGAGAGAGAATCCAAGGAGAACTCTCAGTCATCGGTGTGTCATTAGCGTCACCTAACTACCTCGGCACCAGCTTCGCTCTCCCTCCACCTCTCCATCCCTCCTCTCTACTCCTTCATCGCCACCTCTCTGCACCAGGTCACTTCAGTGAGATACCCTTGACTGTGTGTGATTTAAACACTGACTCTCAAACCAATAGCCAGGCACTATTAGTCCTACTACAACAAACAAGTACAGTATGATTCACGATAGAAACAAAAACTAATTTTCCCTTCTCCATAGAAAATGAATCCTATATCAGTATCCACTTCCTACTAAAAGCTTCAGTGGAACAGCACTATGCACAGTCTCTCACACACAGTTGTGCTTCAGAAGGAGACTGAGGGTGTGTTCCAAACGGTACCCTATTCCATAGATGGGTCAAAAGTAGCACACTAAAAGACCCATAAGGATCTGGTCAAAAATAGTGCACTACATAGGGAATAGGGTACCGTTTGGGATGCAACCGGAGCATCCCTCTACTTAGAGAGAGAGCCAATTGCCTGCTGGTAGTGCAGAGGGAGATGCCAATCTGATTGGAACACAAAACAGTACTCATATCCTGGATGGAGATATTAAACTGGTTTATGAAAGAGGATGTTTCGTCTAGACTAATATTGCTCTTCAATAACTTTACAGAGAGCATAGACTACACAGCATTAGTTTAGCATAGAGATAAGAGTTAGCCCGCTCTCAAGCAGTATGTATTAGAAAGCAGTGACGGAACAGAGTTCTGACAGACTAAGAGAGAGACTGAAGTAGACAGGTAGAAAGACGGTTGTACTCACTTGCGTTGCTGTCGGCCAGAGTGTTGAGGTTGCCCGAGATGTCCCTCCTCCGAAACAGACACACCACCTTGGCTTCCACGTTCCCATTGGCCGTCTGAGAGAGACGTGACAAGAGCGGTCAATTACTAGTGGGCGGCACTTCCAAAGCTTGCCAAATTGCCTTTCTTGAATATTTGTCTTTCTATTTCCATGACTGATCAAAACAAATCTCAAGCTCTCGTCTCTCTGCAGCAGACATATAACGTAGTGAGCAATACGTGTGGAAAAATTGCAATAAAATCTCGTTATTGAATCATAACGCATATAGAATCGCAATACATCGTATCAGCACCAAAGTATCATGATAACATCTTGTCGTAAGGTCCTTGGCAATTCTCAGCCTGACATGAAATAGCAGCCTCAATGAAGCTCTGGACAAAAGTAGTGCACTAGATAGTAAGCGGGATGCCATTTCTGACGCATCCTCAGTCACAATAATAGTAATGAAACTGCATACATACATACCAGACATACATACCAGACATACATACATGCATACATGCATACAGTACCAGTCAAAAGTTTGGACACCTACTCATTCAAGGGTTTTTCTTTATTTTTACTATTTTCTACTTTGTAGAATAGTAAAGACGTCAAAACTATGAAATAACACATATGGAATCATGTAGTAACCAAAACGGTGTTAACCAAATCAAAATATATCTTACATTTGAGATTATTCAAAGCAACCACCCTTTGCCTTGATGACAGCTTTGCACACTTGGCATTCTCTCAACCAGCTTCATGAGGTAGTTACCTGGAATGCATTTCAATTAACAGGTGTGCCTTCTTCAAAGTTAATTTGTGGAATTGATGTTCTTCTAAATGCGTTTGAGCCAATCAGTTGTGTTGTGACAAGGCAGGGGTGGTATACAGAAGATGGTCTTTTACCAAATAGCACTAAGTCCATATTATGGCAAGTAAAGCGCAAATAAGCAAAGAGAAACAACAGTCCATCATTACTTTAAGACATTAAGGTCAGTCAATCCGAAACATTTCAAGAACAGTTGCAACAACCATCAAGCACTATGATGAAACTGGCTCCTATGAGGACTGCCACCCAGAGTTACCTCTGCTGCAGAGGATAAGATAATTAGTTACCAGCCTCAGAAATTGCTTCAGAGTTCAAGTAACAGAAACATCTCAATATCAACTGTTCAAAGGAGACTACGTGAATCAGGCATTCATGGTCAAACTGCTGCAAAGAAGTGACGGAGTGCTGCATCAGATGACCTGGCCTCCACAATCAATCGACCTCAACACAATTGAGATGTGTTGGACCGCAGAGTGAAGGAAAAGCAGCCAACAAGTGCTCAGCATATGTGGGAACTCCTTCAAGACTGTTAGAAAAGCATTCTGCAAAGCTGTCATCAGGGCAAAGGTTGGCAACTTTGAAAAATATAAAATATATATACTTTGATTTGTTTCAACACTTGTTGGGTTACTACATGATTCCATGTTATTATTTCATAGTTTGTCTCCACTATTATTCTACAATGTAGAAAATATTTTTTTTGAAATGAAAAAAAAAAACATGAATGAGTAGGTGTCCACATTTTTGACTGGTACTGTGTGTGTGAGTACACACACACTTGAAGTCAGACGTTTACATAAACAGTTGAAGTCGGAAGTTTACATACACTTAGGTTGGAGTCATTAAAACTCGTTTTTCAACCACTCCACAAATGTCTTGTTTACACACTATAGTTTTGGCAAGTCGGTTTCTGCATGACACAAGTAATTTTTCCAACAATTGTTTACAGACAGATTATTTCACTGTATCACAATTCCAGTGAGTCAGAAGTTTACATACACTAAGTTGACTATGCCTTTAAACAGCTTGGAACATTCCAGAAAATGATGTCATGGCTTTAGAAGCTTCTGATAGGCTAATTGACATAATTTGAGTCAATTGGAGGTGTACCTGTGGATGTATTTCAAGGCCTACCTCCAAACTCAGTGCCTCTTTGCTTGACATCATGGGAAAATCAAAAGAAATCAGCCAAGACTTTAAAAAAAATTGTAGACCTCCACAAGTCTGGTTCATCCTTGGGAGTCATTTCCAAATGCCTGAAGGTACCACGTTCATCTGTACAAACAATAGTACGCAAGTATAAACACTATGGGACCACGCAGCAGTCATACCGCTCAGGAAGGAGACGCGTTCTGTCTCCTAGAGATGAACACACTTTGGGGTGAAAAGTGCAAATCAATCCCAGAACAACACCAAAAGACCTTGTGAAGATGCTGGAGGAAACAGGTACAAAAGTATCTATATCCACAGTAAAATCAGTCCTATATCGACATATCCTGAAAAGCCGCTCAGCAGGGAAGAAGCCACTACTCCAAAACCACCATAAAAAAGCCAGACTACGGTTTGCAACTGCACATGGGGACAAAGATCATACTTTTTTGAGAAATGTCCTCTGGTCTGATGAAACAAAAATAGTACCGTTTGGCCATAATGACAATCGTTATGTTTTGAGGAAAAAGGGGGAGGCTTGCAAGCCGAAGAATACCATCCCAACTGTGAAGCAAGGGGGTGGCAGCATCATGTTGTGGGGGTGCTTTGCTGCAGGAGGGACTGGTGCACTTCACAAAATAGATGGCATCATGAGGTAGGAAAATGATGTGGATATATTGAAGCAACATCTCCAGACATCAGTCAGGAAGTTAAAGCTTGGTCGCAAATGGGTCTTCCAAATGGACAATGACCCCAAGCATACTTCCAAAGTTGTGGCAAAATGGCAACAAAGTTAAGGTATTGGAGTGGCCATCAAAGCCCTGACCTCAATCCCGTAGAACTGAAAAAGCATGTGCGAGCAAGGAAGCCTACAAACCTGACTCAGTTACACCAGCTCTGTCAGGAGGAATGGGCCAAAATTCACCCAACCTATTGTGGGAAGCTTGAGAAAACCTACCCAAAACCTTTGACCCAAGTTAAACCATTTAAAGGCAATGCTACCAAATACTAATTGAGTGTATGTAAACTCCTGACCCACTGGGAATGTGATGAAAGAAATAAAAGCTGAAATAAATCATTCTCTCTACTATTATTCTGACATTTCATATTCTTAAAATAAAGTGGTGATCCTAACTGACCTAAGAGAGGGAATGTTTACTAAGAATAAGTGTCAGGAATTGTGAAAGACTGAGTTTAAACGTATTTGGCAAAGGTGTATGTAAACTTCAGACTTCAACTGTAGATTATTCCCCTTCTCATCTACTTCCATTAGATTGAGTTTTCATAGTGGTGTTTGCCACAACCCTTTCAATTTAAGAGTGTTACATAAATGAGCTTAATCCTTTGCCTGGGAAACAAGCATGTGCCATACGCCGCTACACGACTGCTACAGCTAGCCACGTTATGTAATGGCTCTTGCACCAGCATCTTGTCACTACTGTCTGTGTGTGTGTGTGTGTTACCACCAGCATCATCCCAGGGTATGAATGGGTTACAGACAGACTGGCTAGAAGGTCAGACATGATAACCTTTACAAAGGGGTTGTCAATGTAAGCAAGATTTTTTTAATGTAAACGCACCAAATCAGAAGTTAGATGTGAAGGACCGATTATTCCACCAACCTTGTTGAGCTCTTCTATTCTGCGGATCAGGTAAGGGTTGCTGGAGGAATTCTCAAAGTACACGTAATCTGAAAGGGAAAGAGAAAGTAGAAATCATACAAATCTGTATCATGTCAATTCAGTGTGTGGGACTTTGAACTTGATCTCTTCGGTTACTGTAACATGTTCAAAGGAAAACCCTTGTTGTGTGAGGAGTTTGGGACTGTGAGTCCTTGTACAGTCAATTACTAAATATGACTAAACGGGAACCCACTACCCACCACAGTAATGACGTCACGCAGGCTGGCTTTGGCCAGGGAAAATCAATCCAGCAAAAATGGCGACTGGTGCTGGGTAGGGAGAGCTAATATCTTTGCACAACACGTCCTGTCCTGTCTGTGTGTCTTCCATTTCAAAAGACAAGTGAGGTAATATCCACTCGGACATCCCAGGCTACCTCATAACATGATTGGTGCTTGCTTGCGAGGTCTAGGAATTTAATTCCCTCACTTCTCAGAATACAGTTACATTATGAAAAGACAATGGTGTGACTAAAAAAAAGTGACCAGAAATGAGACTTCCATTCAATGAACTAAGCTCTAAGCCTTTACCTACAGAGACGGTGGGCCTGCATCTCCTTCACACAGCCCAGTGATAGTTTATCCAGGGTCAACGGCACTAACCAGTGCCTGTACATAGCCTCGCTACTGTTATTATTCACTCTCTTTTTACTGTCATTTCCGTACTTATCTATTGTTCACCTAATACCTATTTTTTACTTAAAAATTGCACTGTTGGTAAGGGCCTGTAAGTAAGCATTTCACTGTAAGGTCTACCTACACCTGTTGTAGGGTGCACGTGACAAATAAACTTTGATTTGACGAACACTGAATATCAGAGGCCTGGCTAAATTCCTCAGCGGACACAAGCTACCTAAAGATTATAGCTACTAGTCGGCCTTCACACGGGCTAGGATGGGTTTATTTTCAAATGGCACAGCCTAAATGCCACTTTATATAATGTTTACATACGAGATGAGTAATGTAGGGTATGTATATACTGTACTCTATACCATCTACTGCATCTTGCCTATGCCGTTCGGCCATCACTCAGCCATATATTTATATGTACATATTCATATTCATTCCTTTACACTTGTGTGTAGTAGGTAGTTGTTGTGAAATTGTTAGATTACTTGTTAGATATTACTGCACGGTCGGAACTAGAAGCACAAGCATTTCGCTACACTCACATTAACATCTGCTAACCAAATAAAATTTGATTTGATTTAAATACTAGGCTAACCAATGTTTGACCAAGGAAGAGTAGTCGGTTATTCCAGAGTTGCTGAAGTGATAATGAATTAACCATAGTAGGTAGGATGTTACTCATTTCCAATCACTTCCAAGACAACACAAAAATAGGTTTGCTGTATGCCTGCACTATTATAGGCCTAGCCTAGGTTACAATATCAAACCTTAACCCACCATTACGGCTTCCTCGCCAGTTATATGCCATGACGCATGATATTTTGCCCCATGTGGCCAATATTTTGATTCTAGCAGTGGAGTGGAAGGGAAACCTACCCGTGTTTTAGGGGTCATTTGCAGGTCACAGCAAAGACCACTGGGCCTGTACCATATCTCTCAGCTAAATGACTGTCCTGACTAATCAAAAGCCCTGTTCAACACATCTACAAAACACAAGCAAATATATGATAACTGGTGATGACATACTAGGGTTGGGCAATGTCTGGAATGACACATCCTCCCTTCGACCTGTCCAAACGTCGTTGATATAGTTTTTTTTAAATTCCAGGGCTTGGGAAGCGCATAGTTACCGAGCAACGCAGTAAACAATCTGGCTATATCGAGAAAATGAATGAGGGGGAAATATATATTTAATTTAAGGTTAGAAATGTGGTTAGGGTGGAGGTTAGGGTGAGGTTTAAAAGCAGATTTTAATTAGAGAAGAATTGAAGAAATAGGCGGGGTTTATGTCTGTGGCAACTAGTGACGACCCTGTGTAATGCATAAACCACCTTAACTCTTACTTCTACCCCCTCCTTTTTCGAACATTCTGTTAAAAATCGCGCAACTTTTCAGCGTCCTGCTACTCATGCCAGGAATATAGTATATGCATATGATTAGTATGTGTGGATAGAAAACACTCTGAAGTTTCTAAAACTGGTTAAATCACGGCTGTGACTATAACAGATCGTGTGTTTCATTGAAAAACGCAAGAAAAACTGCTCTCTGAAAGCTAAAAATAATTTCCATAAGTCACTTTCATGGGTTGTTAAAAGAGGACAAAATGTAATATCGACCTGCATGCAATTCATACAAATTCCACACGATGTCGCCATTGTCGTCATTTTCAATTGAATTTTTTGTTGGAAAATCCAAGTATCTGGCATCCGTTTCTTCCAGTCTCCACCAGGACGCTGTAAATGTGGACAATGGCAGCCATTGATTTGCAGACGAGAAGCTATTGAATATACATCGCCCTGTAATCATTTTGATAGATTATAAACGTTTACTAATACCTAAAGTTGGATTACGAAAGGATTTCGAAGTGTTTTGTGAAAGTTTATCGTCAACTTTTTTAATTTTAAAAAATGATGCAGCGTTAAAAAACAATGTTTTTTTCTGAATGACACAGCTTCCATAGAAAGCTATTTTGGGTATATATGGACCGATTTAAACGAAAAAAAGACCCAATAGTGATGTTTATGGGGCATATAGGAGTGCCAAGAAAGAAGCTCGTCAAAGGTAATGAATGTTTTATATTTTATTTCTGCGTTTTGTGCTGCGTCGGATAAGCAGAGTCTTTGTTTACATCGCATTCAGGCATTTTCAGGTGGTGCATGCTATCAGATAATATCTTCTCATTCTTTCGCCGAAAAGCATTTTAAAAATCTGACTTGTTGGCTAGGTTCACAACGAGTGTAGCTTTAATTCAATACCCTGCTTGTGAATTTTGATCAAGGTTTGAGTTTAAACGAGTACATTTAGCATTTAGCGTAGCGCATTTGCATTTCCAGGTGCCTACTTGAGACATATGCGTCTCAAGTAGAATCAAGAAGTTAAGTCTAATCATTGGCGTACAATGTGGAAACCATATTTTCTTGTGTGCAAATAAACAAATATAAACCAAATCACATGGTAATGTTGTACCCGACACCTTTGAATGGTGATTTGTAACCACACATCGTTGGCCTCCTGTGTGATACGAAACCCTTTCAAATTGTGATTTCTGACCATTTCCACTGAGACCGAGCGCGCATGTTCACCATAGAAGACATCCCTGGGCGGTCGACTTGGGAGAGCGGAGTAAACCTGTCACACAGTGGGCCAGCGCAGAGCTCACATTCTACCTACTCGAAGATGTCATCGGTGGATCTGATGACCCACTCATGGTGGAGAGCGAATGAGGGTCACTTTGCTCTCTGGGCCAACGTCGCCCGCAAATAGGTCTACCTCTGCATCTGTGCAACAAGTCTTCCGTCTTATTGTGTTTTCAGTGCAACAGGCAATAGGTTACTGATTGTTACCACACTCCACAGTCTATTAATGCCAGAAAAGGTGAACATGCTTGTGTTCCTTGCCAGAAACCTTTTAGGTAAGATATAACGAAAAGGAAAACAGGCCGAAATGTTCTTCATTGCAGTTTTGTTGAATTTTCGAAACCTTTTCACAGATGCGTCTTATTTCGAAGGAAATGTAGCTCAGGCCTAGGGTAAAATATTCTGTTAAGTGCGCCTTGAAATACTTACTTGCACTCATTTATTTGGTTAATTTCGTACAAAGGCTATTTGGTTGACTTTATTTGGGCCCATTTTGTAATTTGTAGCCTTTCCAAATGTGGGTTATTGTTTTTATAGCCTTATTTTTTGGAACAACACATATGTTCAATAGGCTGGTTTGTTTTATATACGGTTCATTCGTTATTCAGGTGTTATGTTATAACAAAATGTGTTTACACACACACAGTACCTGTCAAAAGTTTGGACACACCTACTCATTCCAGGGTTTCTTTATTTGTACTATTTTCTACATTGTAGAATAATAGTGAAGACATCAAAACTATGACATAACACATATGGAATCATGTAGTAACCAAAAAAAAGTGTTAAACAAATCAAATATATTTTAGATTCTTCAAAGTAGCCACCCTTTGCCTTGATGACAGCTTTGCACACTTGGCTCTCTCTCAACCAGCTTCACCTGGAGTGCTTTTCTAACAGTCTGTTAAAAAACAAACGATAGTGGGACTAAACACAAACCAGATAGGATGGCGTATCACTGCAGAAAGCTGTGGTAGCCATGCTGGTTAGGTGTGCATTGAATTCTAAATATATCACAGACAGTGTCACCAGCAAAGCACCGCCACACCTCCTCCTCCATGCTTCACTGTGGGAACCACACACGCGGAGAAATAGTATGCATAAATTCATCAAAATAATGTTTTCAATAAAAATATTTCAATCATTATTTGAATATGTTGGTAACCCGTTGTATAAAGGTGATAATGCCCTCGAAACCGGTGTTTGGAGGATATATTGGCACTGTTTGCCGGCCCTTCGTTTCAGGCCTAACAACACCCGTGCCAATGTATATCCTCCAAACACAGGCTTCTTGGGCATTATCAGTTAAATGCATCATACCCATTCAATAAAGGGGGGGGGGGGGGGGTGGAGTGGGAGCACATTTCTCACACTACTACAGGGAGAAGTCCTATGCTGACTGTCTCAACACTTAAGAGGAAGAGGTCCCCTATTTTCTTTCCCTTCAACAATTTATCCCTCTTTCTCCACACTCATCCATGTTCTAGGCTCTCTGTCTTGCCCCGTGTCCTCCCTCTTTCTGCTATGGGGGCTCCTTGCCTGCCTGAATCAGTGAGAGACATTAGGCTGAAGCGGTGCCTCCCGGATCAATGGCCCAGGGAGTTTTTTTTTTAAGAGGAATGGGGAACACAGTCTGAGAAGACAACCTCAGCTCAGATACTTTGTCAGCACTAACCAAATGTCTGTGATGTTAATTTTTTCGGAATTTATATAAAAATATCAGTATCTAGAAATGTATATAAAAATATCAGTATCACCAATAGTTATTTGAAGAATAAAAACATATATTTGTGTGGGGACCTAACAGCTGACTGAAGACGGGACAGCCGGGCATTCGTGCAGTTGGCAATGACTGGTAAACTCATGGGTACAGTCACAATGGCTGCATGGTATGACGTATTGTTAACTGATGTGACTCACGCAGTGGAATGTATTTTTTGTAATGTCAGTTGAGCTTAATCAACAAATCACAGCACATATTGATGGGTACACTTCCTGCTTTTACTTCCTGCTTTGAGCCTCTGGGTACACTCTCAATGGCGTCCAGTCCACACATTATGCCATCATTGGCTGGAATAGGGAAGCCTGTTGATTATCTTTATATGGCAGCAGATGCAGTAGGGAGAGAAGGTAAGGAGAAAATGCATGTTTTAAAATAATTAGTGATGCACCAATATTACATTTTTGGCCGATACCAATATCCGATATTTTCCTTGACAAAAAAAAAACTGATACCGATAACCGATATTTAAAAATTGTGGCCTTTTAAGCATTCTGGTACAGTTAAATAGTTAACACACACACAGCAGTCTAAAGCACGACATCTCAGTGCAAGAGGTGTCACTACAGTCCCTGGTTCGAATCCAGGGTGTATCACATCCGGCCGTGATTGAGAGTCCCATAGTGCGGCGCACAATTGGCCCAGCGTCGTCCGGGCCGTCACTGTGAATAAGAATGTGTTCTAAACCGACTTACCTAGTTAAATAAAGGTGACACAAAGTTATTTTGTTGGCATTTAAATATGTCCTCATTACCAGTCAAATATAATCAAAACCTATTTATTTCACTTACTTGCTGTGCTGTTTCGTTGTTCCTTTGTTCTGTCGTTTAATTCTCAACCAGGATTTCTATGGAACACCGTTTGGTTCTTTGCGTGTCAAAAAATATAACACTATTTGACGTGTCAAACAAGCTTTTTGACCAATCAGGACCTGAATATGACTGCACGTCAAATAATAATTTAACGCATTCATACATTTTTTACGTAGTTATTACACAATCACTCGCATTTCATATGTCACAACGATTCATCGATATGTATGCTATGATGCTGGTAAAGTTGTCTCGTACACCTACAGTGCTGGTCATAAAAAAAAGCAAGCAAGCTCATGGATACAAACAATGTAGTTCTTCCCCAAAAACATAGCAAAATGACAATCTGTTTGAGTAGCTATAGTTAGCTATACAGTTAGCTAGCTGTCATCTAAAATAAGAACTGTTTTAGAAATTAGGGTTATTTGATTAATGGTGGTCGGACCTATCTACGTGAAGCTAGCCACAATAAGGATTAGCGACAATAGCGGACTTTGGGTTCAAAATAAAAGTATGGCATAATTCTACTATTTGTATTAATTTGCATCCCTGTCAATGACACTTATTTTGAAGGCAAACCGCAAATTCCACTATTGTGCCTAATTCTTACTGTGGCTAGCTTCACAACACATAGCCCGGTCCGGTCTAGCCTCATTAGCCAGATGAAGCTAGCTGGCTGCTTATAATGTTAGCTTTGGGCAACAGGGTTGCTATTTATTTTCATTTACTGAAGTTCAATTTTAATAGGCGAACAACAAGTGGCAACCTAGCTAATACTTACAAGGATTCCTAAATCATTGCTAAGAATAATGAAAACGAGTGCAGTTTTTACTGGTCATTATTTTCAGGCTGGTTGTATTGGTGCTAGCTATGCTGCGGTCGAACAAATTACGCGTTATTACCAAAGCGGTATTGTAAACACATCGTCCGTGGCCGGTGTTTGCTGACATTTTTGTACAGCTTTGACAATACTACTTTTTTAACACGCAAAGACCCAAATGGCATTCCATAGTATGTATGTTGTGAAGGTAATAGCAGTGACACTATTACTGTGTAAGGGCAACATCTGAAAAATAGCACACTTCGTAGTGTGTACCGGTGCTCGACCAGTCGGCGAAAGCCAACATCACCCACGACAGAGAACGGTTGATTGTCAAGGGCAATGAATTCCATTATCTTGGCTTTAATGGATTTTTGTCTTTGAGTTGTCTCGCTAAAGTTTTGTTACTCTTTCAAATGACTGCTTGACTTGTTGATTGCTCTATCTACACAGCAGGCATTGTGGGCTAGGTTAGGAATGCTGTGTTGCACGTGTAGCGCCAAACTTTATGTGGAGTCGTTACGTCCTGTACCTACATTATATTAGGTATGCACGGTAGCTTTGACATCGGGCCGATACCGATGTTGGCATTTTTAACTAATATCGTCAGATTCCGATATGTTAACCGATATGTCGTGCATCCCTAAAAATGATAGTCATTTTTTTGTTATTCAAACAGTTATGTGAACCACGGTCATTTGGCTGGCCGATTACTGCCATCCAAATTTCCATGACTATCACAGCCCTACTAGTGGGTCTATTGCTACATACAAAACATCTGTGGCAAGCACTGCTCCATTGATTCATTCCATGCGCTTTATATCAACAGGACTTGTACCCAGCCTGTCGATAGGCTCCTCTGGCTATAAAACAGGGCATAGCCCTAGACCAAGCCATTCAATTCAGCTAATGGAGGCAAGTAAAAGCTATTCATGAGAAGAGTGACGTGGTTCTCTGTGAGGTAAAGGACTGTTTTGAATATAGTAGTAGGCCTAAATCCACTAGACTATACTTTTTCAGATGAGGTGCAGATAAACATTTAAAATGATGAAATGTGGGACCCTCGGGACTAACCGCCTCACTGAGCAAATACAACAGGCAGCCCTCATATCCCAATGAATCATTAGGGCTCAATTTAATTCCCACCCACATTTAATTTCCACACGCATAATGTCAAGAGTGACACGTCAAAAGTAAAAGCTTCACCACGGAGAAGCAGCAACAGTTAGTCGCTGTGACAGCGTCCACTGTACTGTCACTACTGTTTGGGAAGATAACAGAGAACTCGCTTAACACAACACTTCACCATAAACAACAGGTTTTATTTAGACACATACCAAACCAAGGCCCTTATTCAGAACGCATCTCTAAGTAGGAGTGCTGTCTTAGGATCAGTTTAGCCTGAATAAGATTCAATGGACAGTGGAGATCTGATCCTAGATCAGCACTCCTACTGAGACGCTGGCCCAGAGCTGCCCAAATGGGTAGACATTCTGCTAGGCACGGGTCTTTGTGACCACCTTGACTGGAGCCAGAAAATTGGCATGAACATCACAACATTAGACTTAATGGTTGACTCTTTGTTCGAGCTCGCGGGGAAGATTCCCTCCAGTAGGTCGACGGTGCACGGGTGCATAAGTATTTTGTCGCGCTCTGAGGTGCTGGGAGGCAGTGTTGTGAAGTTACTGATGTGGGGGACTATAAGCAGGCAGGCATTATCAACCGACAGGCCGGAAGACACAACCATCTGCAGAGCAGTGCCATCTCAGGCACAGTCTCAAGGCCAAGATAACTGAGGTGAGGGGGTTTAAAAGGTTAAAATACCATGCTGTAATTGCCATGTTCGTAACCAAAACAATACCTTGCTGTCATGTGGCTTTCAGACAGTCAGGGGTTATATCCATATATACTGTTGCCTGTAAAATAAGGCATTCATTATCATAATTCATGTACTGCAACACGTCATCTACTAGTAGTAATCATATCAATGATGTTTGGCCCAATGCTTTCTGTGGGGCTATTTTGCACAAGAGCTTGACTACATTGTATTATGCACAGAAACAAGGTAGCATCTCCTCTGACACTGCACCGTTTAATCACCGTGACCTAAAAACAGACGCTATTGTGGGACCTTATACAACGATAAAATAGCAAGAATGTATCAGTGTGCATCATCATGGCTATATATTTCACTGGTTCAGTCAGTGGCTGTGCATCAACCAAAACACGGACTCAAGCCAAGACATTAAGAACAATCAACGTCGCACCAAGTCAAGTCCACTGATGTTGATAATCTTTCCCACCACCAATAATATAATCTCATAAAATTGCAATGTTAATGGTAAAATAAAGCTGTCGACCCTGTGGGTTGAAGAGGAATCCAGACGGTTTAGCTATGGCCAGCTTGCGACCTAGCTATCACACGTTTACCGGCGTTTAACATACAGATGTGAGTATTGTTAGCTTGCTAAATGCACCATATTGTAACCTATGTAAACAATGTAGCTACATGTTAACGATGAGTATAAATTGCAGAACAGATTGAAGTTTAGGATTATCTTCTGAACAATACAGCTGCTTCCCACTTAGTACGACAATTGATTATAGCTATGATTGGTAGCATACGCTAACTACCTACAGAGCCAGCAAGCTAACTTGCTAGCTAGCTGTAAGTTGACGTTAGCGATCTAGCCAAACCAAGTGACAGATGGTACCTAACGCTTACAGTCGAGTATGCTAACGTTACCTGGCTAAGTAAAACAAACATGTTTGAGTAACTTTATCATACTCAAGTTAACTTGTTGGTTTCAACCAGCGTTAAAATGGCTAGTTATATAAACTTAACTATACCAGCTAACGTTACACTGCAAGTTGATTAAAGTCTTACAGCCAACTAAATCAAGCTAAACTATAAGCTAAACTAGTTCACGCTACCAATAGCCAAGGAACGCGTTCTAATTTGACATGTCCTGCTAACAAGTTAGCTGGGTAGCGTTAGCCTGTTAGTTAGCCAGCCTTCGCGGAAATAACTATCACTCGCTAGCTAGCAAATGCAAATCAGCTAGCTAACTACCCTAGCATAGCTAGCTAACAATCACGCTGAGAGGTCTCTTAAAAAAAAAAAAAAAGACTTACCTCCCACTCGGTACATGTTGGCCGCCATTCTCTCGTTACCCCCAACAAACACTATCCAAGGGATTCCCCTCTTGCGTAAAAAAAAAATCGATCTGGGGCTATTTTATCCCTACATTTATTGTAAACCTCCCCTGCCTCGAAACAAAGCCGGGACCCGGCACAGTTGCCAAGCTCTGGCTGGTAAAAGTTTAAAGTTTCCGTTAATGTTTCGGGGTTCCAAAATGCGTCTTTGTTTCAGTCCGATAACCACCTCCCTCTTCCTCACTCACGCATTCACACTTGCAGGCATGCATACACAGCCCTTGATAGCTAGCCTGTCGCTTATTCCACTCTTCCTCCCATCCTCCGTTCCCAGCTTCATCCTCCTCTTCTTCACCTCTGCTCAGTTCACACACACACACACCACACACACACACACACACACACTGTCCCCCCTCCCGTTCGAAAACGTCATCTTCGGAAAATAACGTCGTTTAGAATCGGAAAAGTCCGGCAACACACAATTCATAACAGTTGCTCCAACTATCACCATTAAACACTAAGAACCACTGATTAAGTTAATAAAATAGCAAAAATGTAACCAACATGGTTTATAACCCAATAGCTATAACTAAAGTAATACTGAAGGCAGATCATCTGACGACATGTTGAGCATTGAGTATGCAGATTAACACATTGACGAGACACGTATAAGCCTTCCACCACTTCGAGTCTAGACTCAGATATAGTACTTTCTACAGTAGCAGAATGACAAGTCAACATGGCCCTTATTTGAACAACACTGCCCTCTAGCGAGCATTTCGATAGCATACAGTTATTAGAATTTACAGAACAACCAATGATGTATAAATAATTTGAGTACAAGACCAACCCACTGGAAATGCTTGAATACGTTTAGAAAGAAAGATGCTAGGAATTCATAAGCATAGTTTTTTGTAATTGTTTATTGATATAAATATCTACAGACATAGGAAACGATGACACATTCAAAAGTACTTTTAAATAAACACAGAAAATATCAAATCCAAAAGTGTACTACAATAAGGTAAACATGAATGAATTTGTCTAATACAGGAGATATTGCAGTTGAAACTAATGAGTAAATGCACTTGAAAGATTCACAGTCTAGCAAAATGCAAAAGTTTGAAGCACAAGAGGTCAATATTCCTAGATAGCAATAAAGCAAAATATGTATGATATTACTTTTCTGACAAGACGATAACCATAAAACACCACTACGGTATGCTTGTATGCTTGTATGGTAAACAAACATGTAAACAAAATGGGATATTTTGGAATGTTCTCAACAATTGATCCCTTTGTCGTCAGTTGATGATGGCAGTCAAACAGGCAGTTGATTCGAAAGCTTGACCTTTTTCAAATGTCAGACTAGGAATTTCACTTAATTTGAGAAGTAGATTGTGCCGAGATGTACTAACGTTTCCATTTCATCATGTAGGGCTAATATCTGTAAAAACAAACTTCATCATGCTTGAAAAGAGAATCCTATGGAATCCAAATCCTTCTGTACTGTAAGAATCCAATGAAACAATACGCCACAGGTCCTTGGCTTTCCTTACAACTTTTGTACTGATATACAAGGGCCAGCCAGTTCCCTCCCTGTCTACGTTACTCCCCACTCTGTAAAAATTTCTCTCCCTTCTGCCTCTCTCACTCTGTTTTTACCCCTACCTACATGACTAAGCTGTACCCCCGCCCATTGACATCAACTTACCATGTATATAGCCTCGTTATTGTTATTTTATTGTGTTGCTTTTACATTTTTTACTTTAGTTTATTTAGTAAATATTTTCTTAACTATTTTGTTAGAACTGGTTAAGGACTTGTATGTAAGCTTTTCACGGTAAGGTCTTCACCTGTTGTACTTGGCGCATGTGACCAATAAAATGTGATTAGATTTACTCTTAATGTCTCTTTCCCTCCTTTAAGGTTCTGGGGAACTGGTGAAGGATGCAGAGTGTGTGCGGTCTCCACCATCTGATGTTCCTGCTCTCTTGACCTCCCACTGGAGGATACAGGTGTCCTTGCCACCCATAGAGAGCAAGTGACTGTCACAGTGGGTGAAGCGCACATTGGTCACATGACTGCCGTGGCCCTCATAACTGTGGTTTGGGGCCTGATGGGTAAAAGAAGACAGTTGATATGCGGTGAACGTTTTGGTGCAAGGAGTAAAAATAAGGGAAATCAATTGTAAATGTGGAGCTGTGTTATCCCTGACCTTGGGTTTTGGGCAGGGATACTGGAAGAGGTGGACTTTGCAGAAGTCATCAGCCACCGCTACCACCCTCTCACTGTGGGAGCGACAGAGGGCGTTGATGTCTGTACCGTCTGAACCTTCCAACCACACACCTATGGGACGGACAGAAAATAACACACAATACAGGTTGAATACTCAGTCACTGCTAAGGGGTTGTGTGATGCTGAGAGCTTTGAAATACAGATGTAGGATCTTAATTTGAGCCAGTTTGCTACAGCAGGAAAATAATCCTGCAGCAACAAGAAATATGAATTATTATGTGGATTATAATTAATGGACATTTTTTTAGGTGTTGATACATTTTTCATAAGGGAAAATAAAAGTCTGACATGTCTAAGTGTAAATTAAAAACTTCAGAAGCCTTTTTAAACCTCAAATACACTACAAGTTTTAAAATGTCCCGCATTGCAGGAAAGTTCTCCCGCAACAGGGTGATCACTTTGTCACTCTCACCCATGACGTGGAAGCCCAGTACGCAGGTGTAGGACGCCCATTCTCGGTCTTTGCTCTCATAGCGGTTCCTCAAAAGTTTGCACCCTCCAGCAACGTCCCCTGTTTGAGAAGACCAATAGTCATTAGGATAACTAAGGAAAATAAGACATATTATACTATACAAATATACACATGTTCAAATGAGACATGGAAATGTAGACATTTTCACAGTCACTCACAGTAAAGGATTTCGTAGTCGCCCGAATTGGACATAATGTACTTCCCATCTTTGGACCAATCAAGGTGAGTGATGAAGCTGGAGTGACCCTAAAAATAACAAGACATAAAAAAATTGACACGACACCTAAACACCATGACAAATGTGTCCTGAGCCCTACTGTACCCCACAATGAACCACTCATTCATTACATAAATAATCCACAACCATCCCCAACACCCCAGAATATACTGCAATTTACATTGCACTTTCCGTAGCGGGAGTAGCGCCGTCCACACTCGGTGACGTTGTAGACGTAGATGAAGTTGTCATGGGAACCCACGGCCAAAAAGCTACCGTCTGAAAGGGGAAATGAAAACAAAGGCAGGTTCCAAATAAAGGCAATAATTTTAAAAATAAATAATAGAGACCCATCATAGTGCCAAGTGAGTACATATTACTGAATCCTGGTTGAAATTCGATCCATTCTGAGACACTGAGGAAAGGAGCTTAACCTCTGACCTGGTGAATATCTCATGACGGACAGCTGTTCATTCCCGTCGGTGTAGTCTGAGATCACGTCTTTGGTCTGCAGGTCAAGAACCAGCCATCTGTTACAGGGGGTGGAGGTGGGGGGTTTGGACAGAGAGGCAGACAACCAGTTTGAAGGTTTGAACCACCAAACAATTATGTATTTTTTATCATCTTGGGGTTGTGTATCATTTTGTATGGTTTCATGTCACAAAGGCATGGTAATTAACATGCACGTATTTATATTAATTGACTCTTTATATGAGTTGATGATGCTTGGTATGAGATAGAACATCGCGACCCTGCCCACAACGTTTGTTAACCTAAACATTGGCTCACAGCAAAAACTTTCAAACTAAATGTTCTTGTTTTTAATTTAACGAGGCAAGTCAGTTCAAATTCTTATTTACAGTCACGGCCTATGAACAGTGGGTTAACTGCCTTGTTTAGGGGCAGAACGACAGATTTTTACCTTGTCAGCTCGGGGATTCCCCTCATGCCCCTTTTCATAACGATGCAAGCAGCCACTTGACCGAGTGAGTGCTAGCTACGGACCGGAACATCAAGCTATCCAAGACCAACAATAGAAAAACAGACAATACAGCTACAAGTAGTGAGTGGAGTTACAAATGGCCCGTACTAAACAAGTTAATTGTCTTACCTGTGATTTAAATGTTTTCCACACGCATAGCTACTCGTAACCTACTTGGACACCGCGTACCCACATTTCCCACTCTCCCACATTGAACAGCAGGATGGGATTTTTGACGTGGACACATGTAGATTGAACAACACAACAGCTTTTCGGCGTGTTTTGTTATTTCTGTATATATTTGTTTTATTGAAATGGGGGTCAATAGGCCGAGCCTTCTCTTGTCTCTACTCCTCCCGTTACGGGGTCTGAGACGCAGAAGCTTCCCACCATTAGCTCTGACAAATTGAAAACCCTAGTCATTGGCGACTCCATTACCCACAGTATTAGTATTATGTTTCAGTCAGGCTTAAAACGAATCATCCAGCGATCATATACTGTTTACCGGGGGGCAGGGCTACCGACGTTAAGGCTAATCTGAAGATGGTGCTGGCTAAGGCTAAAACTGGCGAGTGTAGAGAGTATAGAGATATTGGTATCCACGTAGGCACCAACGATGTAAGAATGAAACAGTCAGAGGTCACCAAGCGCAACATAGCTTCTGCGTGTAAATCAGCTAGAAAGATGTGTCGGATCGAGAAATTGTCTCTGGCCCCCTCCCAGTTAGGGGGAGTGATGAGCTCTACGGCAGAGTCTCACAACTCAATCGCTGGTTGAAAACTGTTTTCTGCCCCTCCCCAAAAGATAGAATTTGTAGATAATTGGCCCTCTTTCTGGGACTCACCCACAAACAGGACCAAGCCTGGCCTGTTGAGGAGTGACGGTCTCCATCCTAGCTGGAGGGGTGCTCTCATCTTCTAACAACATAGACAGGGCTCTAACTCCTCTAGCTCCACAATTAAATAGGGTGCAGGCCAGGCAGTAGGCTGTTAGCCAGCCTGCCAGCTTAGTGGAGTCTGCCACTAGCACAGTCAGTGTAGTCAGCTCAGCTTTCCCCATTGAGACCTAGTCTGTGCCTCGACCTAGGTTGGGCAAAATTAAACATGACGGTGTTCGCCTTAGCAATCTCACTAGGATAAAGACCTCCTCCATTCCTGCCATTACTGAAAGAGATCGTGATACCTCACATCTCAAAATAGGGCTACTTAATGTTAGATCCCTTACTTCAAAGGCAGTTATAGTCAATGAATTTATCACTGATCATAATCTTGATGTGATTGGCCTGACTGAAACATGGCTTAAGCCTGATGAATTTACTGTTAAATGAGGCCTCACCTCCTGGTTACACTAGTGACCATATCCCCCGTGCATCCCGCAAAGGCGGAGGTGCTGCTAACATTTACGATAGCAAATTTCAATTCACAAAAAAACCCAGACGTTTTCGTCTTTTGAGCTTCTAGTCATGAAATCTATGCAGCCTACTCAGTCACTTTTTATAGCTACTGTTTACAGGCCTCCTGGGCCATATACAGCGTTCCTCAATGAGTTCGCTGAATTCCTATCGGATCTTGTAGTCATAGCAGATAATATTCACATTTTTAATGATTTTAATATTCACATGGAAAAGTCCACAGACCCACTCCAAAAGGCTTTCAGAGCCATCATCGACTCAGTGGGGTTTGTCCAACATGTCTCTGGACCTAGTTTTGTCCCATGGAATAAATGTTGTGGATCTTAATGTTTTTCCTCATAATCCTGCACTATCGGCCCACCATTTCATTACGTTTGCAATTGCAACAAATAATCTGCTCAGACCCCAACCAAGGAGCATCAAAAGTCATGCTATAAATTCTCAGACAACCCAAAGATTCCTTGATGCCCTTCCAGACTCCCTCTGCCTACCCAAGGATGTCAGAGAACAAAAATCAGTTAACCACCTAACTGAGGAATTCAATTTAACTTTGCGCAATACCCTAGCTGCAGTTGCACCCCTAAATACTAAAAACATTTGTCATAAGAAACTAGCTCCCTGGTATACAGAAAATACCAGAGCTCTGAAGCAAGCTTCCAGAAAATTGGAACAAAAATGGTGCCACACCAAACTCAAATCAAATCAAATTTTATTTGTCACATACACATGGAAGTCTTCCGACTAGCTTGGAAATACAGTGCCGTGCAGTACCGAAGAGCCCTCACTGCTGCTCGATCATTCTATTTTTCCAACTTAATTGAGGAAAATAAGAACAATCCGAAACTTATTTTTGATACTGTCGCAAAGCTATCTAAAAAGCAGTATTCCCCAAGAGAGGATGGCTTTCACTTCAGCAGTAATAAATTCATCAACTTCTTTGAGGAAAAGATCATGATCATTAGAAAGCAAATTACGGACTCCTCTTTAAATCTGTGGATTCCTCCAAAGCTCAGTTGTCCTGAGTCTGCACAACTCTGCCAGGACCTTGGATCAAGGGAGACACTCAAGTGTTTTAGTACTATATCTCTTGACACAATGATGAAAATAATCATGGCCTCTAACCTTCAAGCTGCATACTAGACCCTATTCCAACTAAACTACTGAAAGAGCTGCTTCCTGTGCTTGGCCCTCCTATGTTGAACATAATAAACGGCTCTCTATCCACCGGATGTGTACCAAACTCACTTTTTCTTGAAAAAGCCAAACCTTGACCCAGAAAATATAAAAAACTATCGGCCTGTATCGAATCTTCCATTCCTCTCAATTTTTTTTAGAAAAAGCTGTTGCGCAGCTTTCTGAAGACAATGTATATGAAATGCTTCAGTCTGGTTTTAGACCCAATCATAGCACTGAGACTGCACGTGGGAAGGTGGTAAATGACCTTTCAATGGCGTCAGACTGAGGCTCTGCATCTGTCCTCGTGCTCCTAGACCTTAGGGCTGCTTTTGATACCATCGATCACCACATTCTTTTGGAGAGATTGGAAACCCAGATTGGTCTACACGGACAAGTTCTGGCCTGGTTTAGATCTGCTCTGTCGGAAAGATATCAGTTTGTCTCTGTGAATGGTTTGTCCTCTGACAAATCAACTGTAAATTTCGGTGTTCCTCAAGGTTCCGTTTTAGGACCACTATTGTTTTCACTATATATTTTACCTCTTGGGGATGTCATTCGAAAACATAATGTTAACTTTCACTGCTGTGCGGATGACACACAGCTGTACATTTTAATGAAACATGGTGAAGCCCCAAAATTGCCCTCGCTAGAAGCCTGTGTTTAAGACATAAGTGGATAGCTGCAAACTTTCTTAAAAAAAAAACTCGGACAAAACAGAGATGCTTGTTCTAGGTCCCAAGAAACAAAGAGATCTTCTGTTGAATCTGACAAATCTTGACGGTTGTACAGTCGTCTCAAATTAAAAAAATAAAATAAAAACTGAAGGACCTCGGCGTTACTCTGGACCCTGATCTCTCTTTTGACGAACATATCAAGACTTTCAAGGACAGCTTTTTTCCATCTACGTAACATTGCAAAAATCTGAAACTTTCTGTCCAAAAATGACGCAGAACCAAAAAATGTGATCATATTACTCCAGTGCTAGCCTCCCTACACGGCCTTCCTGTTAAGGCAAGGGCTGATTTCAAGGTTTTACTGCTAACCTTCAAAGCGTTACATGGGCTTGCTCCTACCTATCTTTCCAATTTGGTCCTGCCGTACATACCTACACGTACACTACGGTCACAAGACGCAGGCCTCCTAATTGTCTCTTGAATTTCAAAGCAAACAGCTGGAGGCAGGGCTTTCTCCTATAGTGCTCCATTTTTATGGAATGGTCTGCCTGCCCATGTGAGAGACGGAGACTCGGTCTCAAAATTAAGTCTTTAATGAAGGCTCATCTCTTCAGTAGGTCATATGATTGAGTGTAGTCTGGCCCAGGAGTGTGAAGGTGAACGGAAAAGCACTGGAGCAACAAACCGCCCTTGCTCTGGCTCCGCCCTTGCTCTGGCTCCGCCCTTGCTCTAGCTCCGCCCTTGCTCTGGCTCTGCCCTTGCTCTGGCTCTGCCCGTCTCTGCCTGGCCGGTTCCCCTCTCTCCACTGGGATTCTCTGCCTCTAACCCTATTACAGGGGCTGAGTCACTGGCTTACTGGTGCTCTTCCATGCCGTCCCTAGGAGGGGTGCGTCACTTGAGTGGGTTGAGTCACTGAAATGATCTTCCTGTCTGGGTTGGCGCCCCAACCTTGGGTTGTGCCGTGGCGGAGATCTTTGTGGGCTATACTCGACCTTGTCTCAGGATGGTAAGTTGGGGTTTGAAGATATTCCTCTAGTGGTGTGGGGGCTGTGCTTTGGCAAAGTGTGTGTGGTTATATTCTGCCTGTCTGGCCCTGTCTGGGGGTATCATCGGATGGGGCCACAGTGTCTCCTGACCCCTCTTGTCTCAGCCTCCAGTATTTATGCTGCAGTAGTTTATGTGTCGGGGGCTAGGGTCAGTCTGTTATATCTGGAGTATTTCTCCTGTCTTATCCGGTGTCCTGTGTGAATTTAAGTATGCTCTCTCTAATTCTCTCTTCCTCTCTTTCTTTCGCTCTCTCTCGGAGGACCTAAGCCCTAAGACCATGCCTCAGGACTACCTGGCATGATGACTCCATGCTGTCCCCAGTCCACCTGGCCGTGCTGCTGCTCCAGTTTCAACTGTTCTGCCTGCGGCTATGGAACCCTGACCTGTTCACCGGACATGCTACCTGTCCCAGACCTGCTGTTTTCAACTCTCTAGAGGCAGCAGGAGCGGTAGAGATACTCATAATGATCGGCTATGAAAAGCCAACTGACATTTACTCCTGAGGTGCTGCCTTGCTGCAACCTCGACAACTACTGTGATTATTATTATTTGATCATGCTGGTAATTTATGAACATTAGAAAAGCTTGGCCATGTTCTGTTATAATCTCCACCCGGCACAGCCAGAAGAGGACTGGCCACCCCTCATAGCCTGGTTCCTCTCTAGGTTTCGTCCTAGGTTTTGGCCCTCCTAGGGAGTTTTTCCTAGCCACCGTGCTTCTACAGCTGCATTGCTTGCTGTTTGGGGTTTTAGGCTGGGTTTCTGTACAGCACTTTCAGATATCAGCTGATGTAAGAAGGGCTATATAAATTGATTTGATTTGAATAGGAAACATTGTCCGTTTTCCCCAATTTGTGGGTGTAGTCGAGGCGAATTCCTTATTATTACGTGAATACCAACTGGGACCATTTCCTGCTCTACTCTCTAGCCAGAGAGACGTGTCTCCTGAAAGAAGTTTGATGCTGTGGTATTTCAGAGAGGAGCATCTCACCTGCCTGTGCTGAGCCCAACAGACACCACAGCCCCATTAGGACAGAAGTCTGCACACAGCCCATACTCCTGAAAAATACAGTATGAATATCAGTATTTGTTTACATGTGTAGGGGTGTGCATGTGTTTACGTGTGCAGGGGTGTTTACGTGCGTAGGGGTGTTTACGTGTGTAGGGGTGTGCATGTGTTTACGTGTGTAGGGGTGTGCATGTGTTTACGTGTGTAGGGGTGTGCATGTGTTTACGTGTGTAGGGGTGTGCATGTGTTTACGTGTGTAGGGGTGTGCATGTGTTTACATGTGTAGGGGTGTGCATGTGTTTACATGTGTAGGGGTGTGCATGTGTTTACATGTGTAGGGGTGTTTACGTGTGTAGGGGTGTTTACGTGTGCATGTGTTGTTTACGTGTGTAGGGGTGTGCATGTGTTTACGTGTGTAGGGGTGTGCATGTGTTTACATGTGTAGGGGTGTTTACGTGTGTAGGGGTGTTTACGTGTGCATGTGTTGTTTACGTGTGTAGGGGTGTGCATGTGTTTACGTGTGTAGGGGTGTGCATGTGTTTACGTGTGTAGGGGTGTGCATGTGTTTACGTGTGTAGGGGGGTGCATGTGTTTACATGTGTAGGGGGGTGCATGTGTTTACATGTGTAGGGGTGTGCATGTGTTTACATGTGTAGGGGTGTTTGTGTATTGTCCACTCCCGCCCACCTCCAGCGTGGTGCACCAGTCCAGTTTGTGCTCCGCTGTGTTCCACACGCACACCTGTCTGTCATGTCCACAGGTGAGGAAGACATCCTGAGAGGGGTGAGTAGCCAAACCCCACATCTCATCCACATGACCCTGCACGGGGGAGAGCAACACAGACACACGCAATACACACACTGGTTTTAGGGGTCTATTCTCTATGCTTCTCCCTGTAGTGTGCACTTGTTCACTGCCATTGTGGATTTAAAAGGTATGGATATTGTGTAAGACACGGTGGAAACTCCCTCTAACCCATGTGTCATGACTCATGCATACAACAATATAATACTTAGAAATCCATGAGGGGGAGTGAGAAAGTGCGCACTTTGGGAAGAACGGAAAAGTGTAGGAGATCGGAGATTAGAACATGTGCAGACCAGGTGTTTAACCACAAACCACTTCACATACCACCAAGTACATACTCCATCATGCCAATGTTAACATACCTGCACTATGGCCACGAAGCCGTCAGAGAAAGTGCCCCTCAGGATGGCATTTCGGGTGGTACCAACCAACACCTCTTCCCCGTTTACATCTGTGATGCAACGGACTGCACCAAACTTTTCTGGAATCTATAATAAATTCATTTACTTTATTCTGAAATTACACACGAATACATACAAAAAGGTCTTACAAAAAGGTCAAACACGCTCGGTTTTGTTATTAAGGGTGACAATGCAAACACACACACCTCACACTCTCTCTCGGGCGCCAGGTCTGCGCTCCAGCGGATGATCTTACGGTCTTTGCCCCCGCCGCTGAGGAGAGCCCCCCCCTGCAGCATACACAGTGTAAACACACTGCCGTCATGGGCCCGTGTCTGACGCATGATCTGGAACGTCTCTTCAACAGAAGGGAGAGAGAGAGGAGGTGAAGAAGATCACTTTGTTGTCTTTTGTCACAGGTCTCTCACATTCGGAGAGCAAGCGGTAAACATAGCCACACATGTCTGGTACATTATTGGCTAAGGAGGTATTAAATCAGATGATATTGTATTATTAGTTTATATACACTGTATTTCACATGGAGAGCCTAGTCCATATTTGGAGTCCGTTTGGAACAGAGCGTTCATTACCTTTGGCTCCTTTCCCCAGTGTCTTGATGTCGCCGGGTGATTTGCCCCATGTCAGGATGTTCCCCTCCGAGTCCCCAGTCAGCACGTCTCCCGTCAGGCTGAACACGAAGCACTGGATGAACTTGGGTTTCTTGTATTTCTGACGGAGGAAAGAAGAGCAACATTACAAACCGATATTAGGTTTGAATGACGATATGACGATTTTCGCCTCCAGAGTTGGTCTTTAGCTCAATGGGCTAGAATAGTCTTTCTTGAGTCATACAGATGAGCCAGGTTTGATATACCCATTGGTCACATATCTTTTGTCTATGTGAAAAATACTTTTCAGATGAAGAGAAGTTAAGAGACTTCCCTCACCCCGAAGATGCCCTGTTTCTTGGTGAGTGAGCCTGCACTCAGGGTCCAGAAATAGATGTGAGACTTTCCACAAGTGATGATGTTGGTGCTGTCGCTGGGGTTGAACTCCACTGCAAACACTGCCTCGTTGGTGCTCTGGATTAACACACACACACACACACACACACACACACACACACACACACACACACACACACACACACACACACACGGAGAACATGTAATAATCAGATTATTCACTCAAATGCAAAATCACTGTGAACTCCAATGTTTATCTCAAACCTGCATTTCTACAAATTTGCCAACCTTTGAATTGACTTGAGGACCGTTCAGATTGTATTATAGGGCATAACACTTCTGCAACTTAGTTTCAATTTTCAGATGCATTACAGTCCAGCGGGGGATGGGAAAATGTTACATACTATGAACCATCTTATATATTTACGTGGGCTGAACCTTTTCCCTTACCACTCCTTGTGACCACTCCCAAATTTCACTGGAGATTCTCGAATCTAGGGCACTCATGACAAATGATGCTTATGCTAAATCAATTTGGCGAAAATACGAGAAGTTCTGCATGTGTGCTACAAGAAACTTGAGACCAAGAGAGAAAATGATGTCATATAAACACCCACCTAATATCCAAACCCCCCTAACACGCACACACACAGATGCATATAGAGCACACACCGGCGGACAAATTCACAGTCTAAAATATTTACACAGTTGCCGTGGCAACACCGCTGAAATGACTCTGGGAAGTAAAAACATTTGGGACAAAAGCCTGTGACAGAACTAGGTGATGTGGAAGAATTTATTTTGGCTTAATCTATGCAAATAGGCCTCCTTTTCAGGGATCTGAAGATTCTCACTAATGTAATGCCGTCTTTAACAGCCTACGCATGCAAATTACAGGCTTGGCTACCTGCAAAGATAGGGGTATATTTTTGTTGTTATAACACAAGGAAGCCGTATCAAGATGTATACTGTAAATGGTATTGATTAATTGCAATATGAATAGGAATCTGTGTGTCTTTGTACGTGCCTGTGTGCTTGCATGAACACGTGAGTGTGTGCACATGTGCGTGTCTTGGTGCATTGCTTTACCTTAACCTCTGTGTGCTTGGTTCCTTTGGCACAGTCCCACACAGACAGCATGTGTTCATTGGAGTCATCAATCACACAGAGGAAGGCTCCAGCGTCCTGCAAGCAGAGGAGAAGTAAGACGGAAAGGAGAGAAAGAACCAGTGAGAGGGCATATGACAGATGGAGAGATGATGCAGCCGTCACAAATCAGGACTAATGTATTAAAGCCTGTATTGGTTTTGTTTGAGAGTCCTGTATGGAGATTAGGTGTCTGGGGTTCTTCAATCGCCTTAGTGAGATGAGAAATACTGTACTAAATATAGGCCATAAAATCAGTAACATCTAGTGTGTGCGTGTGGGAGGGTTGTTTTGTAGTGGGAATAAACACTTACTGCAAAGGAGAAAGCCACAGACCCTACACCTCTCTCAAAGGTGCCCAGTCCTATCTGTTGTAGGGTGATCAGTGTGGAGGAATCCCAGATATGTACATAAGGCTGCAGGGGCTAAGACATAAATTAGACAAGGATTGATAATAAGTATCATGTGTGTTATTATATATTTACACAATACTTTTTTCTGTGGATGTGATAGTATGACCATTTAAAAAAAATAATAATGATTAAGTCTTAAAAAGGGACACTCCAGCAAGAAAGGAAACATAGTGACAGATTATGTTCCTTAAAAAGGTCCAATAGAGCCATTTCTGGTTAACATTTAAGTACCTTAGTGATTGCTTTCAATTAATATGGTCAAAAATAAACAAAAATTGCTAGGACTGTCTGGGAGTGGTCTGAGTGGGGAGGGGAAAACTGAAAACTAGCTGTTATTGGCAGAGAGGTTTGGCACTCTTTCTTATTGGTCTATTAACTAATTTACCGCCTGGTGATGTCACTAGGCAGGTCAAAACTCCACCTGACCAAAACAGGCTGACATTTAAGGTAGTCTTTTCAAACAGCTCTTACACTCTTACTGTAAATCTATATAAAACACAGAAAATCACATTTTTGACTGCACTGGGCCTTTAAATAGCCCAAACGCCCCTCACCTTTCCATCCTTGTCCACCCCCGCCGTCTGTCCTGATGCCACCCGTACCTTGTCTGGGTGGATGGTCAGACTGAAGTAAAGACATATCATAAAGCGTCATATATCATAAAGCGTCAACTTCACAATTGGTTTTAGTTGATTTTGTACAGTTATGTAATGATACGAGAGGTCAAGGTTGGGTCTGAGCCACTCACCAGCGGACACAGTCTGTGTGTTTGCGGTAGTGGCGCTGTGTGCGGTTGTTGATGTGGTACAACACCACCACACAGGCGATGAAGTACACCGCCTCACCCGACGACAGCAGGTACAGGTTGGCCCGGCAGTCCCGTCCTCGGTAACCGTAACTATGCGGCTCAAGTCAAGGTGACATCACTGAAGCGTCTCATTGGTTCATCAGTCTAAATCATTAATTGAGCCTAAAGCAATTTCACCCACAGCTACACCCATAATACGTGATTTATGGATGACATAACTTCCATTTACCTGAGGAGAGGATGGCTTAGCTCAAGGACATTCGATAACTTAAATATGTTTCTCTGACTGATGGGCAATATGGACTTCATGGCTTTCATCCAAGAAACTTAAAAACTAAAATGCTACATTATCAACACCCCACTGCTCGTGACTTGTGGGAGGGACTCAGGAAGGATACACCCAATCGAGTTCCAGTTTCTCTACAGGTGGCTCCATCCTCAGGTCCTCGTAGTTCTGGATGTTGGAGGGGACATACATGGTGATTGGTCGACCACGGATGAACATCTTGATTGATTGACCTGTCAGCCAATGAGAGAGGGTGAAAAATAATGTAAGACAAGACTGGACATTGGATACATATTAATCTCCAATCATTACCATGGGTTAATATGAACTTAATCTTATCCTCAAATGTTTTGCTCTTTCAACAGCCTGCCTAAACTACCAAAGACCTGGTGAGGCTACAATATCTACCAATAATTCACTCCATAACAATAAGTCAACAGTCTGTACCATTAGCCTGTATGAATCCCAAGCACCTACATTTAGTTGAATGACATAACAGTTAACACATGACGTTTCATACCTTGGGTTCCTCGTCTGGACCCGGGAGATCCTACGAGAAGAGAGGAAGAGAGACAAATAAACAAGGAACCTAGGAACACTAAATCACAGCTGATTCCAGCAGAGCAGATCATGCTTTGACATTACGGACCCTTCGGGACCAGATTCAGAGCCGGTCGAATGAGGTCTATGAGCAAACCAGAGGGGTGGTTTTCCAACACCAAGCCTGTCATCTAGACGACTGTTACTTCAATTTAAAAGGTTCGGGGAGAGGAGAATGGGTTTTACATGTTGATGGTTCTGGTTTGGGATGTTTCTGGTGGGAATCTGTCTGTCTCGCTTTGAAAAGGTTGTAAAACTAAAAAGCAGGGCTCACGTCACAAGGGAGGGAAAGTCTGCAGTTTAACTATATAGTAATGACCTGTTTTGTTAGGTAGATTTCTTTTTATTAGTCATTGTTGACCCTATTTGGAATATCCCCATGGGTCTACCTCATACCACTCCTGGACCCTGTTGAAACACATCAATGACTGCTTTTGATTGATTTAAAATGGAGTGGCATTTTCACCCGATTACCATTCAGTTAGGAGGTAGTGAGTAGGATATAGTTCAATTCAGTTATCGCTTATCTATAGGACCTGGTTACACTTTACAGCCCTCTCATGATGCAGGAGAGGCAGTTAAGAGACAACCTAACTCATGCTGAATACAGGCAGACCTGTCTCAGGCCAACTCAGACAGAGAAAGTTAATAAGTCTAGTCCCGGACAGCTCACAGAAAGAGAGAAAGAGACCAAAAAACCACACAAAAAATATAAATATTTTTGGCGTCCTTCCTTCTCCGGTAAAACATCTATCATCCCGTCAGGAGTCTGGGAGTGGTGCGACAGCACGGCTTACCACAATGGATGGCTTTCCAGGGAGCGTTGGAGTACTAAACAGACTCTCCCGTGTTTAACGGCAGAACCGGCTGCTGCTCTGCCTCGGGAAAACGTGACTGTAAAAATAAACACTGCTTTTCCTGTGATCCCAGTATGATGAGAGGTATTTTCTGACCATGTTTTTATTTCTGTGTGTGGTGGGCGGAGAAATGGACAGTGATGAACTCTAAATGACCTTTAGCCCCATAGACGACTAGATGATGCAATGTCCAGTGGTCAGTCACTTGTTGTAGTAGATGTAGTCTCCGATACGGACTTATGCTCCTTTGAAGGCTCACTCCGTGCACTCTCTGTCTCGTAGAAACCCCTTGTCCTGTGGATCACTGATCACATTTACAGACTATTATGCTACTCTGATGGGCGTATGAAACTGACTTCACGCGAACTGAATCCCCATTAGGTTCAACTGGTAAATACTTAGAGACAATATTAAATACATTAGAAGAGGGACTGTGCTTTAACTCTCTGGTTTTGGAACGAGTCCCATTATAAAGCTAAACCACACTCAAAGCCAGCGCTCGTTAAAAGCTGAAAAGTTAACTAAGCGCGAGTATTGCGCTGTCTGAATACTATCTTTGACATTTTGTAGGCAGTTTAGTGTTCCAAACTAAAGAAGGGGAATGAAAAATTACAGCCAGATCTGGCCAGCAGTCAGTCATTTAAGACTACATAGAGTTTGAATAATGCATTATAGAACGTCTAAAGTAGGGTTGCAAAATTCCAGGAACATGCAATAAATTCCCTTGTTTTCCAGAAGTCCTGGTTGCAACCCGAGTCTGGACAGAGACTAGTGTTGTTGGATATGCATTACCTGCTCCGGCGATAAGATCCTTGGTCCGGCTGTGAGAAAAGATACAACTGTTAGACACAGACACATTATATCCAAGAGACTCTTTCAACCACTGGGACCAAACGTTATATTATACAGTCTTTGGGCCCAGCTCACGCAACTGGGAGATCAAGACTTTTCATGGGAAAGTCATTTTATTATAGTAGAAGTAGAAGGGAACTCCAACGAGTGACTACTTGGGGAAATACGTCATGTTTATGCAGTCGTAGGAAAATGTGATGTGAGAATGAGTTTGAAAGACAATCTTGCTGATGGATGGGACTTCCCTCACCTCTCCTGACTGGGGGATCTGTTGAGTAGGTTGGCCGAGGATGCCGCCTTTTTGTCCAGCAGCTTCTTTGTCTTCTCCTGGGGGTCCTTCACCAGTTTCTCACTGTTCCTGCGAGCTCTGGACAATGAGTGGATAGGCAGCATAAGAGGATTTATATGCAGGGTTCCACACACACACACACACACACACACAGAGATGAACGTTGAATGTGTGTTTCAACGTGTATTCTATGATGGGGCATATTTTTCCTGGAACACACACACACACACACAGATTTTCCTGATAATGACTTGCCCAATAATTAGAGGAAATGGCCCTTGTCATGTAACCAATGATGTTCCAACACAACACGTAATAGGAAGTGAAACAGAGATGACCTCCTCCCCACTGGACACAGCCGTCAGTTCAACGTCTAGTTTTGATTTATATTTGGTTGGGTTGTCAACTAGAGTGAATTCAGCACGAAATCAATAACAGAAAAATTCACCTGTCATTGTATTTAATCTAAAAGCGCCCTGACGTTGATGACATGTTGCAAATCCAATTTGTTTTCCATGTTGATTCAACATCATTACATTGTTTTTTTTAGGGTTGAAATGATGTGGAAACAATGTTGATTCAACCAGTTTTTGCCCAGTGGGTCTCCACTGTGGCGCCTAGTGATAACACACATGCATATAGTACGCAGTAGATCAGTTTGGAACTGAATAGCCCAGTTCATATCCTTGTACATAACTTAAACACCACTGTCTTAGTACCTCTTAGTTTCCATGGTGTGGCAGGGTTGAGCTAACAGACTTCTTCATGGACAGAAACATATGCTATCAATTGGCAACAGACCTCTTGCAAGTAATAATTAGCAAACAAAACAACAAAACACACAACCACAAATGTGCATGCATACACACAACCACAAATGTGCATGTACACACACAACCACACGCGCAGAGGAAGCTGTAAAATGATTTGTGTGATTATAGAGCAGCATGCAGCGAAAGAATCTCCCAAAAGAATGTCAGATGAAAAGCCCAGTTGAAATATCCACATGGAGGAAATCATGCTGAATCAATCCATGCTTGAATTAAAGGATGAGGCTCAGATTTGATTACCAGGTTAGTGTACACACATTTAGCCCCTGTCAAACAAATGGAAAATAACCCAGCAGCCGGATCCAGCGGGAGACACGTAAGGTGTGCTCCTTGGTACTGAAGGCTTTCCATAACGCAACCTAATAGAATCAGAAAACTGACTACCGCAAACTGATTCTTAGATTAGGGTTGTGACACTGGTGCTTTGTAGTAATAAAAGCATAGAGAATAGGAGACAGTGTCAAAAAGAGGTGATTTCCCCCAAAAACCATGCAATCGGGTAGGAATGGAGAAGAGAAGTAGAGGTGGCGACAACGCACAGGGGTTTCTTCTTGCCCTCCAGGATGGTGGAGAGAGGTCCGCTCCGGGGGCTGGCGGACAGGTCCTTAGGGGGGGCTGGGGACCCCGAGATTGGGGTCTGGGAGGCTGAGCTCAAGCTCTCCGTGGAGCCATTTGGGTCCTGGAGGTCATCTCTTTGGAGGTTCCTGATGGCGGTGGGGTGGATGGCCTCCTCTACGGAAGACGCCCAACTCAGGTCCTTCTCCTCCCCTTCCTCGTCCTTCTCCTCCCGTTCTAGTCCCTGGATGTGGTGGAACTTGGCCCGAGCCTCCTCCGTCAGAGACATCCCCTCGGGGAGGGCATCCTCCAGGGAGAGGCTCTGGACGGGCCTGGTGAGAGCCAGGGGGACCCTGTCTAGCTCCTGGTCCTGCACCAGAGGAGTGAGGTCTGTCTGGGTAGCCCGATCATACGTTGGGGTCTTATGTATGAGGCCCGGGGAGTCCCCATTAGAGTCATTCTCACCTTCAGTGTTGTTTAGTACTTGGCTAAATACACACACAGTATAGAGTTGAGATTAATAATAGAGAGAATACAAACAATCATCATACAGAAAACTATTAATTTACTCAACTCTAATAAGACTTTCCTAAACAAGTTAAATGCTGTGAGTGAGTGAAAGGACTCACTGGACAGTTTATTAAGTACACCACACTGTTCTCGAAAATTGATCGCTCCTACAGACAGTGAGTCACGTGGTTGTGGATTGCTATATAACGCAGGCAGACCGACGTCGACTAATTCAGTTCCTGTTCGACAGTTTCTGTTCGGCAAAACGAGTGACCGAAGCGACTTTGAGCGTTGCATGATCGTCGGTGCCAGGCACGCCGGATCCAGTATCTCAGAAATGACTGGGCTTTTCATGCACAACAGTGTCCAGAATTTACCGAGAATGGTGCAAAAAACTAAAAACAACCAGTCAGCGGCAGTCCTGTGGGCGAAAGCAGCTTTTTCACGAGAGAGGTCGAAGGAGAAGGGCAAGAATGGTGCAAGCGAACAGGTGGGCCAGAAACAGACAAAAAACAGTGTAGTACAACAGTGTTGTGCAGAAAGGCACCTCAGAACACAAAACTCATTGGTCCTTCTCACAGATGGGCTATTGCAGCAGACGACCACACCGGGTTCCACTCCTATCAGCTAAAAACAAGAAGAAGTGGCTCCAGTGGGCACACAATCACCAAAACTGGACAATTGAGGAGTGGAAAAACATTGCTTGGTCCAACCAATCCCGGTTCCTGTTGCGTCACGCTGATGACACAGTCAGGATTTGGCTTAAGTTGCATGAGTCTATGGACCCAACCTGCATGGTGTCAACAGTACAGGTTGGTGGTGTACTGGTGTGGGGAATTTTCTCCTGGCACACGTTCGGTCCCTTGATACCATTTGAGCAACAAATGTTTCCGACATCTTGTTGAATCCATACCACGAAGAATTCAGGTTGTTCTGGAGGCAACTAGATGGATGAACCTAATAAACTGGCCAGTGTGTGTATATACAGTATAAAACTACATTACATTTGTATAGCGCTTTTCATTATACAGTTACATCTCAAAGCTCTACAGAGGGGGAAAACATGATATACAATAAAAACAATGTACATTTTGAATCAAGGCAGGTAAAAATAGGCTAGGTGCTAAATACATTTTAGATTGGGACTAGGACTATGAAAAAGACAGTCTATGAATGTTACACATAAATATACACACCTACCTACCTACCTACCTACCTACCTACCTACCTACCTACATACATACATACATACAGTTGAAGGCGGAAATGTACATACACTTAGGTTGGAGTTATTAAAACTAGTTTTTCAACCACTCCACAAATGTCTTGTTTACAAACTATAGTTTTGGCAAGTCGGTTAGGACATCTACTTTGTGCATGACAAGTAATTTTTCCGACAATTGTTACCAGACAAATTATTTCAATGTATCACAATTCCAGTTGGTCAAAAGTTTACATACACTAAGTTGACCGTGACTTTAAACAGCTTGGAAAATTCCAGAAAATTATGTCATGGCTTTAGAAGCTTCTGATAGGCTAATTGAAGTCATTTGAGTCAATTGGAGGTGTACCTGTAGATGTATTTCAAGGCCAACCTTCAAACTCAGTGCCTCTTTGCTTGACATCATGGGAAAATCTAAAGAAATCAGCCAAGACCTCAGAAAAAAAAATTGTAGACCTCCACAAGTCTGGTTCATCCTTGGGAGCAATTTCCAAATGCATGAAGGTACCACATTCATCTGTACAAACAATAGTACACAAGTATAAACACGATGGGACCACGCAGCCGTCATACCTCTCAGGAAGGAGACGCGTTCAGTCTCCTAGAGATGAACGTACTTTGGTGTGAAAAGTGCATATCAATCACAGAACAACAGCAAAGGACCTTGTGAAGATGCTGGAGGAAACAGGTACAAAAGTATCTATATCCACAGTAAACCGAGCCCTATATCAACATAACCTGAAAGGCCGCTCAGCAAGGAAGAAGCCACTGCTCCAAAACCACGATAAAAAAAGCCAGATTACGGTTTGCAACTGCACATGGGGACAAAGATCGTACTTTTTGGAGAAATGTCCTCTGGTCTGATGAAACAAAAATAAAATTGTTTGGCCATAATGACCATTGCTATGTTTGGAGGTAAAAGGGGGAGGCTTGCAAGCCGAAGAACACCATCCCAACCGTGAAGCACGTGGGTGGCAGCATCATGTTGTGGGGGTGCTTTGCTGCAGGAGGGACTGGTGCACTTCACAAAATAGATGGCATCATGAAGGGGGAAAGGTATGTGGAAATATTGAAGCAACATCTCAAGACAACAGTCAGGAAGTTAGTCCTTGGTTGCAAATGGGTCTTCCAAATGGACAATGACCCCAAGCATACTTCCAAAGTTGTGGCAAAATGGCTTAAGGACAACAAAGCCAAGGTATTGGAGTGGCCATCACAAAGCCCTGACCTCAATCCTATAGAAGATTTGTGGGTAGAACTGAAAAAGCCTGTGCGAGCAAGGAGGCCTACAAACCTGACTCAGTTACATCAGCTCTGTCAGGAGGAATGGGCCAAAATTCACCCAACTTATTGTGGGAAGCTTGTGGAAAGCTACCTGAAACGTTTGACCCAAGTTAAACAATTTAAAGGCAATGCTACCAAATACTAATTGAGTGGATGTGAACTTCTGACCCACTGGGAATGTGATGAAAGAAATGAAAGCTGAAATAAATAATTCTCTCTACTATTATTCTGACACTTCACATTCTTAAAATAAAGTGGTGATCCTAACTGACCTAAGACAGGGAATTTTTACCAGGAATAAATGTCAGGAATTGTGAAAAACGGAGTTTAAATGTATTTGGCTAAGGTGTATGTAAACTTCAGACTTCAACTGTAACATTCTGGTCATGAAGTCTAAAGACTGTCAAACTATGCCTTATTTCCACACATTGATCATGTTTGAGCCATATCTTCATATATGGCTCTGGACAAACATGCCAGCCAACCCATTCCATGCCCACAGTCCCTCTGCACTGGCCTGGCACAGTACCTGGTGGCAGGGTGGCGGGGGCTGTCCAGGGCTGAGCTGGAGGACAGTTTACGGGAACTGGAGAAACCGTCAGAGCAGTAAACCTGGTTCAGAACACGGGAGGCTGCAGGGTTTACTGAGGGCACAAAATGGACACAATCACACACATTTAGTGCAAGGATGGAATTTTCATAGAAGCACAAGACATGGGTAGGATAATGTATCGGTTACAGCTTATTGCTTGTGTACTGTAGTTAATCATCTTCAACCCTTTTCACACTACTGATCTTCAACCCTTTTCACACTACTGAACCGAGCTGCACTTTACCGGCCTGGTTAAACATTCAAGATATTTTCTGGAACCGTGCTGTGAAGAAAATATCCAAGCCAGCACAGTACAGTTCGGGCACAATAATGTTAAGAGTACAACTGTGGTCTGATGGTTGGCCATCCACCTGCGATGATCTGCTGTTTAAGCAGGGGGATCAACTGGTCGTGGAGGCGGAGCCTGCGTAGCGCGTCGGCCAGTGATGACTTCAGCAGCATGATCTCATCTTCCTGTGCCTGCAGACGCCCCTCCATCATGGACACACGGTCTGGGTACTCAGCGCTGCTCCCGGACACGTCATCTGTGCAGACGGACCATGACAACAAATCAGGAGACAGTATGGAACCACATGCTGTCAGATCATTTGTGGATATTGGGGAAAATAAGGACAACCAATGGTAGTCTATATCCAACTCAATGCTGTCACTCAATTGGCAGATGGGAATGTCCTCTAGACAAATGACATATAGAAGTGAAGTACTACTATCAATAACAATGCATAGGTTGGATACAACTTTAACATGCAAGATGGAAAATACTTAAAAAATGCAAGCAGTAAGACATGACCCTGGTGTTGTAAATACTGCTAACAGCCAGGAAATATTCCTCAAAAGAGACCTCCATTCTGCATGAAAATGCGCCTCCGGACTAGAAAGCCAACATTAATGGCCTCATCCAGCACTGTCTACAATTTAAAAGGTTGGGATGACACTTCATGAGTCGAGAGAAACATATTTACTTAGGCTACTTGAACATCATGGTACTCTGACGCTGCTAATTTACTGAACTAAGTCCTTTTCCATCACAAAAAGAAGGCAGGAGACTATTACCACCATTAGTAAAAGAAGGCAGGAGACTGTTACCACCATTAGTAAAAGAAGGCAGGAGACTGTTACCACCATTAGTAAAAGAAGGCAGGAGACTGTTACCACCATTAGTAAAAGAAGGCAGGAGACTTACCACCATTAGGAGGAAAGAAGTTAAAGCATATGTTTCTGGTTTTCTCAACCTTTCGCAATTTCCAGCAGCTAAGCAAAAAAAAGAGTGGAATGTTCTAATTGTTTATCATCGGGTTGTGTTTAGGGAACAGGGTTTAGCTAAAATGATTGTTAAGTGTCCGCAGACCTACTTTCTCTAAAGTAGTGCACACGTGTGGGGACTGCCTATTCCATGATGATTCTGGACATGTCTACGTTTTCTGCTAATTTCCTGAGACATTGCAGTAGGAAGACTTGTTAATAATTAGGTGGCGTTTAACAAAGGGATATGAGTCTGTTAGGATATTAATGAGTCGCCACAGACTTACATTTGATCTATATGCGTGTACGTTTTGGGATTGGGTCTATTCGATCATGTGTGTTTACATTTCCAACGAATTCCCTCAGATTTGAAAGCAAAGAAGACAGCATTCCTGTATGTCGCAATGTCATATGAACAATGATCAGACCCTGAGCCAACTGCAGCTTGTTTTTAGTGCGGCCTACAGTACTTTCAGCGTTGTTTGACCACATTTGCTATATTTTAGTGTGTTTAACGTTTCAGGATTTATTAGTCTTATGCATGGGTTACGCAACAAAATGCTTACTTCCTTCTCGACAATGCAACAACAAAAATAAAATTAAAGAATAGTAACAAAGTAAATGGCTCCGTAGAATTTAATAAGTAAAGGATAATCAACTCAGGGCTCTATGCGTTCTCTGGAGAAAAAAAAACAAACGACGTGGATGGTGGGTTCCACGACGCGCTATTCCACGTCGTTCATTATAGCGCGTCGCGGAACCCACCTTCCACGTCGTTCGTTATTTTCCAGAGAACGCATAGAGCCCTGAGTTGATTATCCCTTTTACACCATGGCTATAATTTAGAACATTTGCCACTGGAAATGTTTTCATTTGCAGGTAAAAATATGTTAAAACATCCACTGAGGTAGCGCGCAAATTTACTAGAGACGGGACAGTAGTTGCCTTGAAAACCAAACAAACAGACTTGCTAGTTTAGATAACCATCAGTCCTAGCTTGCTATTATTAAAATCTAATGCCAATAATGTTATCAATTAGACTTTTGCTTTCAAACATAGTCAGTCCATTCTTACATATTATATTACCATTGAATTATACCTTGCGTTATTTATTTATTTTACCTTTATTTAACCAGATAGGCAAATTGAGAACAAGTACTCATTTACAATTGCGACCTGGCCAAGATAAAGCAAAGCAGTTCGACACATACAACACAGAGTCACACATGGAGTAAAGCAAACATACAGTCAATAATACAGTAGAAAAATAAGTCTATATACAATGTGAGCAAATGAGGTGAGATAAGGGAGGTAAAGGTAAAAATAAAAAAGCCATGGTGGCGAAGTAAATACAATATATCAAGTAAAACACTGGAATGGTAGATTTGCAGTGGAAAAATTTGCAAAGTAGAAATAGAAATAATGGGGAGCAAAATAAATAAATACAGTAGGGGAAGAGGTAGTTGTTTGGGCTAAATTATAGATGGGATATGTACAGGTGCAGTAATCTGTAAACTGCTCTGACCGCTGGTGCTTAAAGCTAGTGAGGGAGATACAGTAAGTGTTTCCAGTTTCAGAGATTTTTGTAGTTTGTTCCAGTCATTGGCAGCAGAGAACTGGAAGGAGAGGCAGCCAAAGGAGGAATTGTTTTAGGGGTGACCAGAGAGCTGAGATAAGGGGGGGCTTTAACTAGCAGGGTCCTGTAGATGACCTGGAGCCAGTGGATTTGGCGACGATTATGAAGCGAGGGCCAGCCAACGAGAGCGTACAGGTCGCAGTGGTGGGTAGCCTCCATCATTCTTAAATAGAAGAAATTTGGAAGCACCAAGGCTCTTCCTAGAGCTGGCCGCCCGGCCAAACTGAGCAATCAGGGGAGAAGGGCCTTGGTCAGGGAGGTGACCAAGAACACGAACGTCACTCTGACAAAGCTCCAGAGTTCCTCTGGGGAAATGGGAGAAACTTCCATAAGGACAATCATCTCTGCAGCACTCCACCAACCAGTCCTTTATGGTAGAGTGGCCAGACGGATGTCACTCCTCAGTAAATGGCACATGACAGCCCGCTTGGAGTTTGCCAAATGGCACCTAAAGACTCAGACCATGAGAAACAACATGTTCTGGTCTGATGAAACCAAGAATCAACTCTTTGGTCTGAATGCCAAGCATCACGTCTGGAGGAAACCTGGCACCATCCCTATGGTGAAGCATGGTGGTAGGAGCATCATGCTGTGGGAAAGTTTTAAAGCAGCAGGGACTGGTAGTCTAGTCAGGATCGAGGCAAAGAGGAAACTGTTTTCTGCCCCTCCCAAAAGATAGAATTTGTATATAATTGGCCCTCTTTCTGGGACTCACCCACAAACAGGACCAAGCCTGGCCTGCTGAGGAGTGACGGACTCCATCCTAGCTGGAGGGGTGCTCTCATCTCATCTACTAACATAGACAGGGCCAGGCAGCAGGCTGTTAGCCAGCCTGCCACTAGCACAGTCAGTGTAGTCAGCTCAGTTTTCCCCATTGAGACTGTGTCTGTGCCTTGATCTAGTTTGGGCAACAATAAACATGGCGGTGTTCACCTTAGCAATCTCTCTGGAATAAAGACCTCCTCCATTCCTGTCATTATTGAAAGAGATTGTGATATCTCACATCTCAAAATAGGGCGACTTAATGTTAGATCCCTTACTTCAAAGGCAGTTATAGTCAATTAACTAATCACTGATCATAATCTTAATGTGATTGGCCTGACTGAAACATGGCTTAAGCCTGGTGAATTTACTGTGTTAAATGAGCCCTCTCCCCCTGGTTACACTAGAGACCATATCCCCTGAACATCCCGCAAAAGGTGGAGGTGTTGCTAACATAGACAAAAGCACATTTCAATTCACAAAAAAACTGTTTTCATCTTTTGAGCTTCTTGTCATGAAATCTATGCAGTCTACTCAATCACTTTTTATAGCTACTATTTCACAGGCCTCCTGGGCCATATACAGTGTTCCTCACTGAGTTCCCTGAATTCCAATCAGATCTTGTAGTCATGGCAGATAATATAAACATTTTTGGTGACTAATATTCACCTGGAAAAGTCCACAGACCCACTCCAAAAGGTTTTCGGGGGCCATCATCGACTCAGTGGGTTTTGTCCAACATGTCTCCGGACCTACTCCCTGCCACAGTCATACTCTGTGGCAGTGTCCCGTGGAATAAATGTTGTGGATCTTAATGTTTTTCCTCATAATCCTGGACTATCGGCCCATCATTTTATTACATTTGCAATCGCAACAACTAATCTGCTCAGACCCCAAGGATCATCAAAAGGCGTGCTATAAATTCTCAGACAAACCAAAGATTCCTAGATGCCCTTCCAGACTCCCTCAACCTACCCAAGGACATCAGAGTACAAAAATCAGTTAGGTGGTTAACTGAGGAACTCAATTTAACCTTGTGTAATACCCTAGATGCAGTCGCACCCCTAAAAACAAAAAACATTTGTCATAAGAAACTAGCTCCCTGGTATACAGAAAATACCCGAGCTCTGAAGCAAGCTTCCAGAAAATTGGACCGGAAATAGCGCTACACCAAACTGGAAGTCTTCCGACTAGCTTGCGGTATCAAAGAGCCCTCACTGCGGCTCGATCATCCTATTTTTCGCAAAGCTAACTAAAAAGCAGCATTCCTAAAACAGAGGATGGCTTTCACTTCAGCAGTGATAAATTAATGAACTTCTTTGACGAAAAGATAATGATCATTAGAAAGCAAATTACGGACTCCTCAATTAAATCTGCGTATCCCTCAAAAGCTCAGTTGTCCTGAGTCTGCACAACACTGCCAGGACCTAGGATCAAGGGAGACACGAGTGTTTTAGTACTATATCTCTTGACACAATGATGAAAATAATCATGACCTCTAAACCTTCAAGCTGCATACTGGACCCTATTCCAACTAAACAACTGAAAGAGCTGCTTCCTGTGCTTGGCCCTCCTATGTTGAACATAATAAACGGCTCTCTATCCACCGGATGTGTACCAAACTCACTAAAAGTGGCAGTAATAAAGCCTTTCTTGAAAAAGCCAAACCTCGAACCAGAAAATATAAAAATCGGCCTATCCCCGAATCGCCCATTCCTCTTAATTTTTTGGGAAAAAGCTGTTGCACAGCAACTCACTGCCTTCCTGAAGACAAACAATGTATACAAAACGCCTCAGTCTGGTTTTAGACCCCATCATAGCAGAGACTGCACTTGTGAAGGTGGAAAATGACCTTTTAATGGCATCTGTCCTCGTGCTCCTAGACCTGAGTGCTGCTATTGATACCATCGATCACCACCAGCTATGGGGACGACACAGCTGTACATTTCGATGAAACATAGGGAAGCCCCAAAATTGCTCTACCTGGAAGCCTATGTTTCAGACATAAGGAAGTGGATGGCTGCAAACTTTCTACTTTTAAACTCGGACAAAACAGAGATGCTAGTTTTAGGTCCCAAGAAAGAAAGAGATCTTCTGTTGAATCTGACAATTAATCTTCATAGTTGTACAGTTGTCTCAAATAAAACTGTGAAGGACCTCAGCGTTACTCTGGACCCTGATCTCTCTTTTGACGAACTTATCAAGACTGTTTCAAGGACAGCTTTTTTCCATCTACGTAACATTGCAAAAATCAGGAACTTCCTGTCCAAAAATTATGCAGAAAAATTAATCCATGCTTTTGTTACTTCTAGGTTAGACTACTGCAATGCTCTATTTTTCGGCTACCCGGATAAAGCACTAAATGGCCAAAAGTTGAGAATGACACAAATATTCATTTTCACAAAGTCTGCTGCCTCAGATTGTATGATGGCAATTTGCATATACTCCAGAATGTTATGTAGAGTGAGCAGATTAATTACAATTTATTGCAAAGACCCTCTTTGCCATGCAAATAAACTGAATCCCCAAAAAACATTTCCACTGCATTTCAGCCCTGCCACAAAAGAACCAGCTGACATCATGTCAGTGATTCTCTCGTTAAAACAGGTGTGAGTGTTGACGAGGACAAGGCTGGAGATCACTCTGTCATGCTGATTGAGTTTGAACAACAGACTGGAAGCTTCAAAAGGAGGGTGGTGCTTAGAATCATTGTTCTTCCTGTCAACCATGGTTACCTGCAAGGAAACACGTGCCGTCATCATTGGTTTGCACAAAAAGTGCTTCACATGCAAGGTTATTGCTGCCAGTAAGATTGCACCTAAATCAACCATTTATTGGATAATCAAGAACTTCAAGGAGAGTGGTTAAATTGTTGTGAAGAAGGCTTCAGGGCGCCCAAGAAAGTCCAGCAAGCACCAGGACCGTCTCCTAAAGTTGATTCAGCTGTGAGGCACCACCAATACAGAGCTTGCTCAGGAATGGCAGCAGGCAGGTGTGAGTGCATCTGCACGCACAGTGAGGCGAAGACTTTTGGAGGATGGCCTGCTGTCAAGAAGGGCAGCAAAGAAGCCACTTCTCTCCAGGAAAAACATCAGTGACAGACGGATATTCTGCAAAAGGAACAGGGATTGGACTGCTGAGGACTGGGGTAAAGTCATTTTTTCTGATGAATCCCCTTTCCGATTGTTTGGGGCATCCGGAAAAAGCTTGTCCAGAGAAGACAAGGTGAGCGCTACCATCAGTCCTGTGTCATGCCAACAGTAAAGCATCCTGAGATCATTCATGTGTGGCGTTGCTTCTCAGCCAAGGGAGTGGGCTCACTCACAACTTTGTTTAAGAACACAGCCATGAATAAAGAATGGTACCAACACATCCTCAGAGAGCAACTTCTCCCAACCATCCAGGAACAGTTCGGTGACGAATCAAATGCCTTTTCCAGCATGATGGAGCATCGAGCCATAAGGCAAAAGTGATAACGGAGTGGCTCGGGGAACAAAACATCGGTATTTTGGGTCCATGGCCAGGAAACTCCCCAGACCTTAATCCCATTGAGAACTTGTGGTCAATCCTCAAGAGGCAGGTGTACAAACAAAACCCCACAAATTCTCACAATCTCCAAGCATTGATTATGCAAGAATGGGCTGCCATCAGTCAGGATGTGGCCCAGAAGTTAATTGCCAGCATGCCAGGGCGGATTGCAGAGGTCTTGAAAAATAAGGGTCAACACTGCAAATCTTGACTCTTTTGCATCAACTTCATGTAATTGTCAATAAAAGCCTTTGACACTTATGAAATGCTTGTAATTATACTTCAGTATTCCATAGTTACATCTGACAAAAATATCTAAAGACACTGAAGCAGCAAACTTCGTAAATTAAATTAATATTTGTGTCATTCTCAAAAGTTTTGGCCACGACTGTACTTTCCTACCGGATAAAGCACTAAATAAACTTCAGTTAGCGCTAAACACGACTGCTAGAATCTTGACGAGAACCAAAATATTTAATCACATTGCACTAGCCTCTCTACACTGGCTTCCTCTTAAGGCTAGGGCCGATTTCAAGGTTTTACTGCTAACCTACAAAGCATTACAATTACATGGGCTTGCTCCTACCGATCTTTCCGATTTGGTCATGTTGTACATACCTACACGTACGCTACGGTCACAAGACGCAGGCCTCCTTACTGTCCCTAGAATTTCTAAGCAAACAGCTGGAGACAGGGCTTTCTATAGAGGTACATTTTTATGGAATGGTCTGCCTATCCATGTGCGATGCAGACTCGGTCTCAACCTTTAAGTCTTTCCTGAAGACTCATCTCTTCAGTAGGTCATGTGATTGAGTGTAGTCTGGCCCAGGAGTGTGAAGGTGAACGGAAAAGCACTGGAGCAACAATCCGCCCTTGCCGTCTCTGCCTGGCCGGTTCCCTCCTCTCCACTGGGATTCTCTGCCACAAGCCGTATTACGGGGGCTGAGTCACTGGCTTACTGGTGCTCTTCCATGCCGTCCTTAGGAGGCTGGTGGTTAGGCTGGTAGTAAGTTGGTGGTTGAATATATCCCTCTAGTGGCGTGGGGGCTGTGCTTTGGCAAAGTGGGTGGGGTTATATCCTGCCTGTTTGGCCCTGTCCGGGGTTATCATCAGCCAGTGTCTCCCGACCCCACCGGTCTCAGCCTCCAGTATTTATGCTGTAATAGTTTGTGTCGGGGTCTAGGGTCAGGGGGCTAGGGTCAGTCTGTTATATCTGGAGTATTTCCCCCGTCTTATCCGGTGTGTGAATTTAAGTATGCTCTCTCTCTTTCGCTTTCTCACTCTCTTTCTCTCGGAGGACCTAAGCCCTAGGACTATGCCTCAGGACTACCTGGCCTGATGACTCCTTGCTGTCCCCAGTCCACCTGGTCGTGCTGCTGTTCCAGTTTCAACTGTTCTGCCTGCGGCTATGGAACCTTGGCCTGTTCACCGGACATACTACCTTATCCCAGACCTGCTGTTTTCAACTCTCTAGAGACATCAGGAGCAGTAGAGATACTCTTAATGATCGGCTATGAAAAGCCAACTGACATTTTACTCCCGAGGTGCTGACCTGTTGCACCCTCTACAACCATGGTAATTATTATTATCTGACCCTGCTGGTCATCTATGAACATTTGAACATCTTGGCCATGTTCTGTTATAATCTCCACCCGGCACAGCCAGAAGAGGACTGGCCACCCCTCATAGCCTGGTTCCTCTCTAGGTATCTTCCTAGGTTTCAGCCTTTCTAGGGAGTTTTTCCAAACCACCGTGCTTCTACACCTGCATTGCTTGCTGTTTGGGGTTTTAGGCTGGGTTTCTGTACAGCACTTTGTGACATCAGTTGATGTAAGAAGGGCTTTATAAATACATTTGATTTATTGAACAGAGCAAAGTACAGAGAGATCCTTGATGAAAACCTGCTCCAGAGCACTCACAACCTCAGACTGGGGCGAAGGTTCACCTTCCAATAGGACAACGACCCGAAGCACACAGCAAAGACAATGCAGGAGTGGCATCGGGACAAGTCTCTGAATGTCCTTCAGTGGCCCAGCCCGAGCCCGGACTTGAACCCGATCTAACATCTCTGGAGAGACCTGAAAATAACTGTGCAGCAACGCTCCCCATCCAACCTGACAGAGCTTGAAATGATCTGCAGAGAAGAATGGGAGAAACTACCCAAATACAGGTGTGCCAAGCTTGTAGAATCATACACAAGAAGACACGGGGCTGTAATCGCTGCCAAAGGTGCTTCAACAAAGTACTGAGTAAAGAGTCTGAAAACTTGGGTAAATGTGATAATTATTTTTTGTGTATACATTTGAAAAAATGTCTAAAAGCCTGTTTTTGCTTCGTCTTTATGGGGTATTGTGGTATCATTATGGGGTATTGTGGTATCATTATGGGGTGTTGTGGTATCATTATGGGGTCTTGTGGTATCATTATGGGGTATTGTGGTATCATTATGGGGTGTTGTGTGTAGATTGATGGGGGGGAAACAATTTAATACATTTCAGAATAAGGCAGTAACGTAACAAAATATGAAAAAAGTCAAAGGGTCTGAATACTTTCCGAAGGCACTGTATGTTTACTATAGCTTAATGAGGCAATAAAAATAAGATGTGACTAAACTATGACAAAAAAGAAAGGGCATTTAGTTGAATAAACTGTTTTCAACATTGACAATAACTAGACCAAATAATTATTCAAACTACAAAAATGTGACTAAGACAATGATATTTTAGTCAAACTGACCAAATCAAAAGAGTGCCAAAATGAACACTGCTAGTGTGCAGGCGTAGTTGTCCCAGTAAAACTGGATCTAGGAAGATGGCAGCAACCACCAAACGGTGGTATGCGAATGTGAGTAGATTCCGTTGAAAACAACGGTCGGCCATCTTAAATTAATGTTATTTTTTACAAATTGAAATCAAAATACTACTCCTATTACAGCCCAAGCGGTAAAGCTTCATATGACACCACTTTTTGCTTTGTAGCACCTACAGATAAAACTTAATTGAGTCTTAAAGGAGCCCTGGGTAAGGCTGATGTATAATAAATATGCAAACTTTGATAAATTATTTCTAAATTATGCTTTTAGATACAAAATGTAAAATATCGTCAACAACCTTTCCTCTAGAAGGCCATTCTATGGATTACATTTTGCGAAAATCCCCCAAAACTGGAAATTCTCATAATCAAGTCACGGATCTTATCGTTTTCTTTATATTATGCAAGTGACCCACAGCATGATACTTTCTCTTTACTTTGTCCCTAACCCTTTGCCTACTGTCACCACAGCTGGTATAACCTATGCTGCTACTGAATCCATCCACTGTAGCAGTTAAGCTATCATTTAACAGTCATTGTTGTTGATACTAAGTATTTGTTACTCCAAGTGTGCTCATTTCCATTGGGAGGAGGAGTGGTTCTCACTGAGTGCCTCTCACCTACTTACTAGTGAGCACTGGGTGAAGCGTTTCCTAAAAGATCCTAGAGCACTTGACTGTTTTGCCTGGTTTGGCACTTTAAACAGTTGGATAAGAATGCAGTGGCCAAGCGAACACGCAAACCATCACCAGAGGAGAAACAGTTCCGCTTAACGACTTGAAAGCATGAAAATATCCCTCGCCTTGAAGCCTGCAAGAAAAATATATATATTTTCAGTTTCCAGTGATGGCTTCAAATCAATACACCCACCCACATACCCACACACACACCGCCCGCACACCCACCGACACCCACCCGCACACTTTTGTATGCAATCTTTGAAACCAGAACCATGGCTTCACTCCACCCACCCACCCACCCACACGACGACCAGAACCATAGCTCCAGTCCATACACAATGGGGTCATTGAGCCTTGCCGGAAGGAAGACTCTCTCTGCTGTCTGTGTTCAGACCGAGACTGAACCAGCCGTCTACAGGGCCAGACCAAGCCTCTCACTGGAAACACAGACAGAACAACAGCAGCTATGGAAGATGATACAGGAATACATTTACATTACATTTGAGTCATTTAGCAGACGCTCTTATCCAGCGCAACTTATAGTTAGTGCAGGTAGCTAGGCGTAACAACCACATATCACAACCATAGTACATTTTTCCTCAATAAAGTTGCTATCAGCGAAGTCAGTGCTAGTAAAAGGAAAAAAAGACAAGTGCGAGTGTTAGTGAACAATACATGAAATGAGAGAATGCAGTGTTACGCACTATTCTGTGGTTTTGATAACACTACATACATAATATTATTGCCGTTTAAATTCCACGCTGAGGCGAACTGTAGCTGAACTCAATGAACTTGGTCATGATGACATACATAGGCAAACACGTGACTTCACACACTTGTTTGAAGAGGTCTTGAATGTAGCAGGAGAGCAAGAATCTCTAATCAAGGACAGGAAACACCTGACTCAAGTGGTTGAGTTAGGGCACTAAAGAATGTTGACATTCGCCAGCACCGTGAAGAGTAGATGCTCTGCGGCCTACAGATAATAAACCAACGAGGAGGTCTAATCTCAGGGTGTATACTAAACAACACAGTATGGGATACAGAATTAATGCTGCAATATCTAACTTTTTGGGCGACCCGACCAAATTCACGTATAAATGCGAGTCATAGATCTGTCATTCTCATTGAAAGCATGTCTAAGAAACAGTTGATCTCTTCTATGTGCGCTATTTCTATCCTTAAGTTTAGTTTGTGTTTTTTACTTTCGTTTTTGCAGACGAGCTTCAAACTAGAGGTCAACTGATTAATCGGAATGGCCGATTAATTAGGGCCGATTTCAAGTTTTCATAACAATCGGAAATCGGTATTTTTGGACACCGATTTTGCCCCAATTTTTTTTTACACCTTTATTTAATATTTATTTAACTAGGCAAGTCAGTTAAGAACACGTTCTTACTTTCAATGACGGCCTAGGAACGATGGGCTAACTGCCTCGTTCAGGTGCAGAACGGCAGATTTTCAACTTGTCAGCTCGGGGGATTCAGTCTTGCAACCTTACAGTTAACTAGTCCAACGCTCTAACTACCTGCCTCTCATTGCACTCCACGAGGAGACTGCCTGTAATGAGAATGCAGTAAGCCAAGGTAAGTTGCTATCTAGCATTAAACTTATCTTATAAAAAACAATCAATCAATCATAATCACTAGTTAACTACACATGGTTGATGATATTACTAGTTTATCTAGCGTGTCCTGCGTTGCATATAATTGATGCAGTTCGTATCGTAGCTCCAATGTGTACCTAACCATGAACATCAATGCCTTTCTTAAAATCAATACACAGAAGTATATATTTTTAAACCTGCATATTTAGCTAAAAGAAATCCAGTTTAGCAGGCAATATTAACCAGGTGAAATTGTGTCACTTCTCTTGCGTTCATTGTTACCAGAGTCAGGGTATATGCAACAGTTTGGGCCGCCTAATTTGCCAGAATTTTACGTAATTATGACATAACATTGAAGGTTGTGCAATGTAACAAGAATATTTAGACTAATGGATGCCACCCATTAGATAAAATACGGAACGGTTCCATATTTCACTGAAAGAATAAACGTCTTGTTTTCGAGATGATAGTTTACGGATTCTACCATATTAATGACCGAATGCCCGTATTTCTGTGTGTTATTATGTTATAACTAAGTCTATGATTTGATAGAGCTGTCTGACTGTTTCATTATTTATTTGAGGCTAAATTGATTTTATTGATGTATTATATTAAGTTTTTTTTTTATATTAAATATTTTTTGTTATGGAAAATATATTTCACAGCTGTTTAGATGGTATAATAATTCTCTACAGAATGACTGCTTGTTTTGTCACAAACAGAAACTAGGAAATGGCGGAGTTATTTCTGCATACTGCACCTTTAAATAGAACACAAGTATTTACATTTTAGGCCTATCTCGATGGAATGGGTTGTAACACATTAGCCTCTGTTCCAATCCACTGACTTGAAACCTAAATGAAAAGCCAGCAACATGGAAGAGATTCCTTTTCAGTCTTTCAACTCCCATCGTTTTTGGCAAACCTCAGCTGATTCGATCAACTGCAAAGCATGAAGTTGAGACTTGTGGCCGAAAATTTTAACAGTTAGATATGAGAAACAGCTGGGAGAGATTACAATGGACTATGTGTACTGTTAATGATCACTGAAACATGATCTATTTTATTTACCCCCCAATTCAGACAGACTCTTCCATGCAATCGTTCTCACTTTCTCTGCCTCGTTTTTGCGCGCGCGCGCACGCGCACACACACACACACACACACACACACACCCACAATCCAAACCCAGAGTATTTCTGCAGGAAAGAGGCTTAACGTCATATACAAAATGACCCACGCAAACTTTACACAGGACAAAAATCATATGACAATGTGTATAATGTAGAGGTTGTCTTGATTTATCTTAGATTGTGTGGGCCTGCACCTCTGAATAATGGGTCTTTAGTCAGTATAGTTATCATATTTAAATAAACACAGAAATTAAGTTATTATACAGTATTACTGCTATTATCTGTGGCGAATGGAACAAGACTAGCATTAAATGCCAAAACTCACAGATCTGAGCAAATGTGGCTATGAGTCAGAAATCAAATCCCAAGGGAGCTTGAAAGATGAAGCCAAGAATGTGGACAGAATCTTGAGCCATCGCATAAATTACAATGTAATATACACTGAACAAAAATATCAATGCAACATGCAACCATTTCAAAGATTTTACTGAGTTACAGGTGATGAAGCCAGATGTGGACTGGGCTGGCATGGTTACACGTGGTCTGCGGTTGTGAGGCCGGTTGGATGTACTCACAAATTCTCCAAAACGACGTTGGAGGCGGCTTATGGTAGAGAAATTAACATTAATTTCTCTGGCAACAGCTCTGGTAGACATTCCTGCAGTCAGCATGCGCCAATTGCACGCTCCCTCAAAACTTGAGACATCTGTAGCATTGTGTTGTGTGACAAAACTGCACATTTTAGAGTGGCCTTTTGTCCGCAGCACAAGGTTCACCTGTGTAATAATCATGCTGTTTAATCAGCTTGTTGATATGCCACACGTCTCAGGTGGATAGATTATCTTGACAATGGATAAATGCTTGTGTGCATATGGAACATTTCTGGGATTTTTTATTTCAGCTCATGAAACATTGGACCAACATTACATGTTGCATTTATATTTTTGTTCAGAGTATTTAAGGTTTGCCTGGTTTTATTACCGCTGCTGTTGCTAATGCTAACCATTAAAACTGCCACCACTAGTACAACCTTTAATAAAGAGTTCCATTTCAATATGTGTACCTACAAAAGCAGTGTGGTACGTAAAGGGAACACATTTTTACAAAACTGGGTGAGACCGTAGCCATTATAAAAAAGGTACACTGCTGGCCACTTGCAGGTACAAAAGGCACAGTTGGGAACTTGCAGAACTACTGTACATTGCATTGTTGCAGCAGGTACTGCAGGTCTGCACTCTCAAAGGAGAGATTGGTTACTGTACGATACCTTATCATTCTTCATTCATTTGTGAACTGAAGGAACTGTTGCAGTCTTAGGCACAACCCATCTTTCAGGGGGACGTTCAAGAACGTAGCCAATAGCACCAATAGCACTCCTGAACACATCGGGAAGTAATTAGTGGTTTGTGTTCTTGGTCTGTTTTTAGGGGAGGTATGGTATTTATGGTTGTGAACGGGAGCCGGAGCAACAGATGGGAATAGAATGTCCAGGAAGTAAAAAGGAAGAGGGGTTTATGTTTCCTCTAGAGCAGGCCTGGGCAACTACAGTCCTCGGGGGCCTGATTGGTGTCACACTTTTGCCCCAGTCCCAGCTAACACACCTGATTCCAATAATCAACTAATCATGATCTTCAGTTTAGAATGCAATTAGTTTAAATCAGCTGCGTTTGCTAGGGATGGGGGGAAAAGTGTGACACCAATCAGGCCCCCGAGGACTGGAATAGCCCAGACCTGCGTCTAACGCAATAATGAACACTGGAGAGGGTTGTTTGCTCACACACACGGAAACACGGACCCAGCTGCCTTGTCACAAATTTCAAAGCTTCTATTTTTTCTGTCGTTACAACTTTTTTCTCATGACAAGCCAAGGCCCGCGGGTGAGTCCCAAAGGAAGCTGGAGAGGAACACACACATGCACAACGACTGAACTGGACGCGGCTGGAAGCAATCTGGAGTGCTGGAGTGGAGTGTGGTATCTGGTCTGATTAAATGTTCCTCACATCTTCCTCTTTTTATTCCTTTCTCTCTGGCTTTCTGTTCCTTTCTCTCATCATACACACATCCATTATCTCCCTCAATCCATTTTAAAATCAAGTAAAGCTGGAAATAGTTTATTGACGAAGCAGTGCTTGGCTAAAAGTAGTAAAATACACAACTACATTCTCCATTCATTATTTATGGTGACTTTATGAAAGTGACGCCAACTCAAACAACGCCTCAACAAACTGTTATTCCAGGGATCAGTTTAAGCCACTGTTTGTATAGAGTTGGACGCCATTTTACCAAGAAATATCAGAACCATAACCTCACACTGATGAAAACTGATAAACAACGATACTGGTAGTAAAAGAAAACAACACAATTCCGCTTTACGCCGCGGATGGTTATATTTGGACCCCCAAGTTCTCTGAGCATAATGGACATTATATAACACACTGTAAACACATCAGGAAATCAGCCCCAAGTGATTTTGATTTAAGAAATCATGATCAAAAAACAAATGTAAGCAAGGTTTGAAATGATTATGTTTTAGTCAAACATTATACATGTTTGGGCTTCTTGCAGTCAATTTGCAGTCCACAAATTATTTGTAATTAGAGTGCATTCGGAAAGTATTCAGACCCCTTGACTTTTTCCACATTTTTCTACACTACAGCCTTATTCTGAAATAGATTTGTTTCTCATCAATCTACACACAATACCCCATAATGAAAAAACAAACAGTTTTGGGGAAATTTTTGCAAATGTATAAAAAAAAATGAAATATCACATTTACATAAGTAAGCTCGGTCAGGTTGGATGTGGAGCGTCGATGCACAGCTATTTTCAGGTCTCCCCAGAGATGTTTGATCAGTTTCAAGTCCGGGCTCTGGCTGGGCCACTCAAGGACATTTCAGAGACTTGTCCCGAAGCCACTCCTGCATTGTCTTGGCTGTGTGCTTAGGGTCGTTGTCCTGTTGGAAGGTGAACCTTTGCCTCAGTCTGAGGTCCTAATCGCTCTGGAGTAGGTTTTCATCAAGGATCTCTCTGTACTTTGCTCCGTTCATCTTCCCCTCGATCCTGTATAGTCTCCCAGCCCCTGCCGCTGAAAAACATCCCCACAGCATGATGCTGCCACCACCATGCTTCACTGTAGGGATGGTGCCAGGTTTCCTCCAGACGTGACGCTTGGCATTCAGACCAAAGAGTTCAATCTTGGTTTCATCAGACCAGAGAATCTTGTTTATCATTGTCTGAGAGTCCTTTGGGTGCCTTTTGGCAAACTCCAAGCGGGCTGTCATGTGCCTTTTATTGAGGAGTGTCTTCCGTCTGGCCACTCTACCATAAAGGCCTGTTTGGTGGAATGCTGCAGAGAGGGTTGTCCTTCTGGCAGGTTCTCCCAACTCCACAGAGGAACTCTGGAGCTCTGTAAGTGTGACCATCGGGTTCTTGGTCACCTCCCTGACCAAGACCCTTCTCCCCCGATTGCTCAGTTTGGCCAGCTCTAGGAAGAGTCCTGGTGGTTCCAAACTTGTTAAATTTAGGAATGAGGGAGGCCACTGAGTTCTTGGGGACTTTCAATGCTGGAGAAATGTCTTGGTACACTCCCTCAAATATGTGCATCGACACAATCCTGCCTCGGAGCTCTACGGACAATTCCTTCGACCACATGGCTTGGTTTTTGCTTTGACATGCACTGTCAACTGTGGAACCTTATATATAGACTGGTGTGTGCACCTTTCCAAATCATGTCCAATCAATTGAATGATCAATGGAAACTGGATGCACCTGAGTTCAATTGAGTCTCATAGCAAACAATCAGAATATTTTAGTAAATAAGGTTTCTATTTTTTATTTATGTGCAAAAATGTCTAAAAACCTGTTTTGACTTTGACATTATGGGGTAATGTGTGTAGATTGATGAGGATTTTGTTTTATTTAATCCATTTTAGAATAAGGCTGTAACTTTAGAATTGGGGCGGCAGCCTAGTGGTTAGAGCTTTGGGCCATTAACCGAAAGGTTGCTGGTTCAAATCCCCGAGCAGACAAGGTAAAAATCTGTCGTTCTGCCCCTGAACAAGGCAGTTAACCCACTGTTCCCCAGTAGGCCGTCATTGTAAATAAGAATTTGTTCTTAACTGACTTGACTAGTTAAATAATGGTTAAATAAATGTTAAAAAAATGTAAAGAAATGTGTACAAGTCAAGGTGTCTGAAATACTTTGTATGAACTGTACGTTCCGCCCCCCCCCCCGACCATCTGCTCAAGAAAAACAAATCTATAAAAATAGGCCCGCACCTGAATCTAGTTGATGATCCCTGGTGTAGAGCCATTTACCACCCACAAGACCTCAGATGGCCCAGGCCACTCGGCACAGAAAAGAGTGGAAATTAGAGAAACATCATCTAGATGTGTTATGATATCTGTTCTCCTTGTGCTGTAACTGTTCTGGATTGACGTTTGTTTGTCATATGTCCATGTGCTTCTGTGTTGTGATGTCTGTCTTGTCCTGTGAATTAATGTTTTTAGTTGATTTATTTTTTATTGCACAGCACTTCTCAGTTATCACTGGCCAGGCCGTCATTGTAAAGAAATTGACTCACCTAGATCAATAAAAGGTTCAACATTTAACATAAATATTTTGCCCAGGCTAACTTTTTGAAGAACTGTAGTTTAATTAAAAGGAAAAAGTAATTTTTAATCGAGGTTTGAATTGGTGTCAAAGTAGCAGTTTTATGGCTATAAGGACGTTTTCGTTTCTATCTTTATGTTTTATAGATGCTTTTTCGATTCTTAATAATTTGGTATTTTCTTATCTTGATGTCTCCAAAGTCCTTACTTGCAATCTAACCTCAACAGATTGTTCGACTGATTTATCACTGTTACGTCATTGTGGTTGAAACAGTCTTAATCGAGACGTGACAGTTATTTTCCATCCCAGACTCTCAAGAGTAAGGATTGACAGCACACACACACACACACACACACACACACACACACACACACACACACACACACACACACACACACACACACACACACACACACACACACACACACACACACACACACACACACACACACACACACACACACACACACACACACACTTCCCACATTTCACCCACCCTTTGTCAACTCCTTTCCAGTGCTGCACCGTAGCGGGTGGCATTCACCACCTACAGAGAGCGTCTGTCCCCGTCACTTGTCCCCGGGACCCATGTCATCACGAGCATGATGCCACCACAATACATCCTGTGCCTATACTTTACACTTCTGCACGAGCCGTGGGCGATGCAGTCTTCCATCTAACTTTTCACACTGAACCGAAACAGAGAGATATAGCTACATTACAGCAGAACACACTGACAGACTCAGCCCCACCTGCGAATATACGCAGGGAAATGAATACTGTCTGCTGCTATAACTCCCTGTCTAAAGTTTAATAGAAAACGCTGCTCTATGATCATATCTTATTATCGTATGAGATAATTCAGAGTAGCATTGTCTGATGGAAAAGTGTGGACTTTCGTCGGTTGCTCAACCTACATCAATCCTTGACACACCAAAGCCTGCAGTAGAATACTCTATATTTGATACTCGCTGAAGATTAAATGTTGGTCGCAAATATTGAAGCTAAACACAAGATTAAGAGGATTAAAACAATCTGAAAATAAACATTAAACACCCACAGAGATTTCTCTTGAGCTGTTTGGGGTCAACACAGTGTCACTAAACTTAAAAAAGGGGGTTAAATTTTGCAAGAGCATTCTTGCTTTGAATGCAGATAAAGCGATGAGGTATCAAATGTCAAGAGTAATACCAGTACGATCTCTCACTCACAGACAGACGATGGTAGTGCCAAGGAGATGCTGTCAACCATGTCAAAAGCACCCGCATTTTTTCTCATGTGTAGATAAAGCAAGTTATGAACAAACCTTTTACCGACTACTGCAATGAAAACCATAACCAAATGAAGAGGTCCAGATAGAAGCAAGCTATATGACAGACCCTAATCAACAGCGCTTTGTGACAGGACAGCATGGAATTATCAAGTAGCTATGGGGGAGAGACATTTGTGATTTTATGGACAGTCCACAATCCCTAACAGTAAACTCACTGACAGCCCACTGACAGTCCCATCCTGCTGACTGAATAAAACATAGTGCTGATCTGATGGCAGTTTCACTTTGTAAGTCATAAATAGCTGAGGTTGGAATTGCTGTAGGATAAGCTGATCCCAGATTAGTGGGACTTATTCTAGTTAGCTGTGAGTGAAACATACTAGAGGTCGACCGATTATGATTTTTCAACACAGATACAGATTATTGGAGGACCAACCATTTGGCGAAGTAGGCTGTGATTTGATGATAAATTAACAGGCACCGCATTGATTATATGCAACGCAGGACAAGCTAGTTATTCTAGTAATATCATCAACCATGTGTAGTTAACTAGTGATTATGGTGAGATTAAACTTAACTTATAAAAATAATCAATGCTAGCTAGCACCTTACCTTAGCTCCTTGCTGCACTCGCAAAACAGGTGGTCAGACTGCCACGCAGTCTCCTCGTGGATTGCAATGTAATCAGCCATAATCGGCGTCCAAAAATGCAGATTACCGATTGTTATGAAAACTTGAATCGGACCTAATTAAATCGGCCATGCGAATAATCGGTCGACCTCTAAAACATACTGACAGACAGGCATTACCCACAGTTGCAAACCGGCGTCTGCGTCTCCATGTGATATTGGGCCCATAACATATTGCAGCCGACTTTAAAGGCGAGTCGAGACTGATTGATCTACAAATCATAACTAACTAACTAACTACTCAATATTATTTGTAGATCAGTCAGTCACAATTTACTCAACATATACTGCACTGACACAAATGACTGTTGATTGGTTGAAATAAATTGATAATAGAAGATTGTGGGAGCTCTACTGTTAGATTTCAGTGCAGCCTTGGATATTATTGACCATAACCTGTTGTTTAGAAAACATAATGATTTATGGCTTTTCAACCTGGATCCAGAGCTATATATCTAATATAACACAGAGGATTTTCTTTCATGGAAGTCTCTATAATTTCAAACATGTAGGGTGTGGTGTACCGCAGGGCAGCTCTCTAGGCCCTCTACTCTTTTCTATTTTTACCAATGACCTGCCACTGGCATTAAACAAAGCCTTTGTGTCCATGTATGCTGATGATTCAGCCATATTCATGTCAACAACCACAGCTAATGAAGTCACTGAAACCCTAAACAAATTGATGCAGTCTGTTTCGGAATGGGTGGTATTAATAAACTGGTCCTGAACGTCTCTAAAACTAAGAGCATTGTATTTGGTACAAATCAGTTCCTAAGCTCTAGACCTCAGCTGGATCTGGTAATGAATGGTGCGGCTGTTGAACAAGTTCAGACTAAATGACTTGTTGTTACCTTAGATTGTAAATGTCATGGACCAAAACATACAGATTCAATGGTTGTAAAAATGGGGAGAGGTCTCTCCATAATAAAAGAGATGCTCTGCTTTTTTGACACCACACACAAAAAAAGCAAGTAGTGCAGGCTCTAGTTATATCTTATCTTGATTATTGTCCAATTAATAACAGCCACAAACTGAATAACTGTAATTTCCATTTAAAACGATGCCCAAAGATGTCTGGGTGAGAGATGGGTAGGTACCCCCAAATTAGTTAATGCATCACATCTTGAACACCCATCATGTCAATATGCTGTTTATAGTTATAGTTCCTCTCTCTTGCTTGATCTAGGAACCTTTGAAGTTTCTCAAGTGCAGATGATGGTCCAACAACTACAGTGACTGTAGAACTCTGACAGGGCTTTAAATGCATCCATAACTACGGACAGATTAAATTGTGTCTAGCCTGTTCCTCAATGCACTGAACTAACTTCCACATAGGACTGTCGACCTAGAACTTTGAATATGACTGTTGTTTCAGCGTGATCAATGAGCTTATAGTGAGTGATACATCGCTATTCAAATTAAAATCAACCCATTTGAATGCATCCCTGTTTATTGGTGTAGCTAATGGGGTTGGCTTGCCATAGAAACAGTCAAGAGACCACAAATTAAGGAACTAACCTGGCAAAAAGTAACATAGCATCCTATCCAATTGGGAAATCTAGATATCATTCTGTTCCCACGTCTGCCATCCACCAAAACTCCATATGCACACCCCATCTCAAGAGAGATGATGGGGGATATAAATGACTTTGTTTCACACCTACCTATAGGATACAACAAAGTGAATTTATATGATTTAAAACAGTGAACAAGAACATAGCAAAATCCTTACAAACTGAAAGCACATAACATCATTGGCCCTAGGTTATCATCAAATTGCGATGACTCCTTTATACAATTGCAAAGGTGTGTTTTCAGTTTTTCAATTGCATGTTTCGCACAAACTACACATGCTGCTTTGTAATTTGCAGACTGATACACCCACATAAGTAACTGTGTGGTTGACATACAGAAAGAAGCAACTCAAAGTCTGAAATGGTTAAATACAAATACGATTTTAGATGCTTTACTTACCTAGGCTATTCGTAGAACCATCCATGACTGATCGCCCAGAAGTTATTTACTGTCTTCTAAGAGTGGAGTTTGTTTTGGGGTGTATTTTCCATGCTGCTGCTCGAACCCGGAGCGTGTCAGAAGTCACACTCGGGAGCTCGCGCTGAAGTTGTTTCTTTAGAAAAGAGAGGAGACACGCATGGCAACGTGCGCAGTTGCTAGAGAGGATTGTGTCTCCCCCCCCCCAAAAAAAGAATGCACTCAAATACTTTACACAAATCCAGGAAATGAGCTGAACATTGGGGGGCACAAGTGCACAATCGCCCAATAGATTCACAATACACTCCGCACCAGAATTTCCCAAATTATGCTCGTGGAGACAATTATGGTATAACTATCCCCCTGTTTTGCGATGGCTATGTGTGTATGTAATAATAATATGCTCCTTACTGAAACGTTGTAAAACTACTTTTTGAGTTGCACCCCCTGTCATCCAAAAGTTCTGTTAGACTGATATTTTTAATTCACAGAGATTTCCTGCCACCTGGTGGCGTGTTTTTGTACTTATCTTCAACGACACGATGGCGGAACTAAAGCTCGGCGTCTTTGTTTTTGTAATGATGGGGGAACAAAAACCCGCTTGAACCAGGAAATGCACCCGGGGGTTCTACATGGAGTGACATGTCTGAAGGAGACGTGATACGATGGAGAATCTCACCACACTGTTACCTCTACGTATAACTTGCGAGCTTCTAAGGTCACTCAAGTTGAATTGTCACATACTATGTGACATAGTCAGTCATACATTGAATGGCTACTTATAGCTAGGTAAAATATACAGTATGTTGTCCTGTGTTTATGTCTGTTGTGTCATGCTCCCATCAAAACCACAGAGATTGATCTGCACATATGTTTTGCAAGCTGTCACAATATATTAATATTAGTACAATATATTAATATTAGTGCAGATTCATTGTGTCACTGTACTATTTGTCCCATCTGCTTATCTTGTTAATCATGTCAGCTTCACTCTTCTCTTTTGTAGGAGCCACATGATGCATGAACCATGAACTGTGCCTGCTGTCTATTACGGTTCCAGAGTGTGTGGTTCCTGGCCCCCTCTGTCAGAGCAGCTGTCCAACATGCCACCCTGTGTCAGACAGCCACAGCATTTTCCCTGATTACACTACACAACACCTGTGGCCAGGTATGTCACACCCTAAATCCATAGGAATTTCCACGGCTAATCACATCGACATGGTAGTTAAATTTGAGTGGATAGCGATGGGTGATCGTTAACCTCAATCGTAGGGTTAGGAGCACTACTGCAGGGCTCTCCAACCATGTTCCAGGTGAACCCCAGTTGTAACTAACCTGATTCATCTTATAAACCAATTCATTATTAGAAACAAATGCACCAGATTAGGGTTGGAATGAAAACCTACAGGATAGTAGCTCTCCAGGAACAAGGTTGGAATGAAAACCTACAGGATAGTAGCTCTCCAGGAACAAGGTTGGAATGAAAACCTACAGGATGGTAGCTCTCCAGGAACAAGGTTGGAATGAAAACCTACAGGATAGTAGCTCTCCAGGAACAAGGTTGGAATGAAAACCTACAGGATAGTAGCTCTCCAGGAACAAGGTTGGAATGAAAACCTACAGGATGGTAGCTCTCCAGGAACAAGGTTGGAATGAAAACCTACAGGATAGTAGCTCTCCAGGAACAAGGTTGGAATGAAAACCTACAGGATAGTAGCTCTCCAGGAACAAGGTTGGAATGAAAACCTACAGGATGGTAGCTCTCCAGGAACAAGGTTGGAATGAAAACCTACAGGATAGTAGCTCTCCAGGAACAAGGTTGGAGAGCCCTGCACTACGGTGTATCAAGTTACCCTTTCATGCATTTTGTTGAACTATGTTGACTGCTTGTACCTCCTCGTCAACGCATTTCCTCGTCCTCAACAGGCACTGAGGCGTTTCCATGACAGCCCTGGATGTTATAAGAGCCAGCTCGTACCCACAGACCTAAGAGGACGAGGATAGAATAAATGACAAGTCACTGATAACTCATGTTATCCTGTTGGAGAGGGTGGCCAGGAAGGCCAAGACCAAAGCCACCTTCAACGGAGTGGTGGATGTCTTCAGTAAGAGGGGAATATGGCGTCGAGGTCACGTAGAGTTCATTTACGCAGCCTTGAAGAAGGTGCCAGAGTTCGGTGTGGAACGGGACCTTCGAGTTTACAACAAGCTGTTGGATGTTTTCCCCAAGGAGGTGTTTGTGCCCAGGAACTTTATCCAGTGCATGTTCAACCACTACCCCCGACAGCAGGAGTGCGGGGTGCACCTGCTGGAACAGATGGAGAACTATGGTGGTTGGGGGGTAGTGGTGTGTTTGTGTTGTGCGTTTACTGTTTCCCCCACGATTTGTTTCAGCAGCGGTGGCAAAGTTAACGTAGGGGCGTGGCCAAATGCGTGGTCTCTGACCAGATATTTTAATGACCCTCCTCTTTGCCACGGGCACAGTTTTGCTATTTTACAGCTAATTTCCTGCAATACTACACATTTTGCCATGGCTTATGCTATCTGAATGACTCAAATGTAACAAAATCAATGGGGGCCCCATGCCATGACACTTGGAATTTTAGATTCTCTCTGACTCTAGTTTTTAGTGGTGATTGTTAGTTGTCAAAGATTATCTTATTTAAAAAATATATAGGTCCGTTATCTTTTCTACATACTTTACATCCGGTTCTGTCGTTTATATTTATACTGACAACATTTTACCAAACCCCACATTTGTATTGTTTGTTTTTTTTAATTATATTTCGTGGCGGCAACAATTTAGCAGCGGTTGCCCGCCCCTGCTAAATTAATATAGGGGTAACACTGGTGTGTGTGTGTGTGTGAGAGAGAGAGAGAGCGCGCGCGATTTGGCCCACTGTTTTCAGAACAATGGCTCTCAAACCATTAAAATATGAAGCGAGATATTTCATTGGCAGACCCTTGTTTTGTCATTCATTCATGTTCTGTATAATCAGGTATCATGTTCTGTATAATCAGGTATCGTGCCAAATGTCGAGACATAAGGTCCAGATCTTCAGGGACAAGATTCACCCTATGAGGAAGTACCAGCGTATCTTCTGACGGTTCCCCAAGTTCAAGCACGCCAACCCCTTCCCCGTCCCCCTGCAGCTCCCTGGGGACCTAGTGGACTTGGCCAGCCTCAGTCTCAACCGCATCGCTAACAACCTATATTTCATTTATCAGTTATTATTGGCTAGGTGCAACTCCAGATGATGCACTGCAAACATATGGTTCTCAATGTTGTTACCAGTCAAAAGCTTGGACACACCTACTCATTCCAGGGTTTTCTTTATTTTTCATATTCTCTACATTTTAGAATAATAGTGAAGACGTCAACACTATAAAATAACACATGGAATCATGTAGTAACAAAAAAAGTGTTAAACAAATCAAAATATATTTATATTTAAGGTTCTTCAAAGTAGCCACCCTTGATGACAGCTTTGCACACTCTTGGCATTCTCTCAACCAGCTTCACCTGGAATGCTTTTCCAACAGTCTTGAAGGAGTTCCCATAGATGATTGTGGAGGCCAGTTCATCTGATGCAGCACTCCATCACTCTCCTTCTTAGTCAAATACCCCTTACACAGCCTGGAGGTGTGTTGTTTCATTGTCCTATTGAAAAACAAATGATAGTTCCACTAAGCTCAAACCAGATGGGATGGTGTATTGTTGCAGAATGCTGTGGTAGCCATGCTAGTTAAGTGTGCCATGAATTCTAAATAAATCACTGACAGTGTCACCAGCAAAGCACAACCACACCTCCTCTATGCTTCACGGTGGGAACCACACATGCAGAGATCATCTGTTCACCAACTCTGCGTCTCACAAAGACATGGCGGTTGGAACCAAAAATCTAAAATTCATTAGACTCATTAGCCCAAAGGACAGATTTCCACCAGTCTAATGTCCATTGCTCGTGTTTCTTGGCCCAAGCAAGTCTCTTATTCTCATTGGTGTCCTTTAGCAGTGGTTTCTTTGCAGCAATTCGACCATGAAGGCTTGATTCACGCAGTCTCCTCTGAACAGTTGATGTTGAGATGTCTGTTAATTGAACTCTGTGAAGCATTTATTTGGGCTGCAGTTAACTATAATGAACTTATCCTCTAGAGCAGAGGTAACTCTGGGTCTTCCATTCCTGTGGCGGTCCTCATGAGTGACAGTTTCATCATAGCGGCTGATGGTTTTTGCAACTGCAGGGGAAGAAACTTTAAAAGTTCTTAAAATTTTCCGGATTGACTGACCTTCATGTCTTCAAGTAATGATAGACTGCCATTTCACTTATTTGAGCTGTTCTTGACATAATATGGACTTGGTCTTCTACCAAAAAAAACTATCTTCTGTATACCATCCCTACCTTGTCACAACACAACTGATTGGCTCAAATGCATTAAGGAAAATAAACGTCACAAATTGAATTGAAATGCATTCCAGGTGCCAAAAGGCCCCTAGACTCTCAGACCATGAGAAACAAGATTCTCTGGTCTGATGAAACCAAGATTGAACTCTTTGGCCTGAATGCCAAGTGTCACGTCTGGAGGAAAACCTGGCACCATTCCTAAGGTGAAGCATGGTGGCGGCAGCGTCATGCTGTGGGGATGTCTTTTGGCAGCAGGGAGACTAGTTATTGTTGTGGAGGAGGAACATCGCCGTAGCGTTTGAGAGGGAAGCAGTTAACAGCTACAGGACTGTGACAGCCCATTTCTCTACCAGAGAGAGTATTAGCTGGAGAGAGAGCCTTTATCATAACTAACTCTTCCTTGTCAGGTCACTCTTGGCCCCCATAAAAATCTGGTAATAGGATTTCATTAAATCAGTGGATTTAATACCGAAGTATACTGTACCCACCTATTGTCAACTTGTAGGTTTCAAGAAACCAAGCTTAGGTACTTATTTAACCCAACGCCCTCTAAACTAATTTAATGTTGTCGTAAATGTCTTTGACAAGGCTCTTCAGTTTACTTTTAATTAGCACCGTGTCAAGATTCAAGAAAGCCTCAAATCAGGAAAAATATACAACTGATGTACATAATCTCTTATGCGTACCCTACTGTTTTCATTATATTTGGAACTTTGTACCTGGGTGAAGGGTGACAACCTAAATCACAGTGTTGAAACTAGTGTGCATTGACATTAACTCAGTCAGTTGCCTTCATGGTAAATATATAATCACCTTTTCAAAACATTTGGACAGTTGAGGTGAATTGGTGATGCACATTGTTGACTTATCTTTAAGTATTGTTGACAATGGGGATACAGTTATGGCCTCATATAGACCCTCCTTGATAGTGCCAGCTAGCAATAAATCAGAACCACTTTTAAAAGATAGAAAAAAGGGTTTATTAGTACCGAAAAGGCATTTGAACATTCCCTTTTAAAACAGACAAGGTAGGAACCAATTCAAAGAGGTACATTCTCATCAGGTGTCATCATACAGCGTGGTCAGTGTCCCCTGTACATTTACAGTTTGCTTACAGCTGTACAAGAAGAAGTTAATCACAGTACAATCTGTTTTCAATGCATTTTTCAGTCTGTTAAGACCACAGAAGACTGACTTCCAAAGCTTCGTGCTCTATAGGACGTTAATTGTCAGTATATTGGTGAACCAAAAACAACACAAATGGAAGTCCATTCCACACATTTTCTGTTACATATAGGAAGTATAGAAACATCCAAGCAGCAGGCCTATGGATCTTACATATTTTTTTGTATGTTTAAAAAGTAATAAAAAATGCATATGCTGATAATTGATTGTTAAATCAGGGATACAATTAAATAAAACATGTAATAATCTATATCTGTGCCACTGACTGATTGTTCAGACTAAATAAAAGGCATTAAAAATAATGTATACAGTATAAATAGACAAGGAAATATGAAATCAGATCAGAAACAAAACGAGAGCAACAATTAAGTGATCGGCAATCAGATACATTAACAGGGTTTTGACATTTCAGCACCCCTTTAAACATAACGATTGTGTGTTGTATTTACAGTGCAGAAATACATTTGTCAAATCAGCATTACAGAAACAATGTTTACATTTATTAAAAGGAAGAACATTTTTATATATTCCAGAACAACGATTTATGAAAACAATGTTGTTTTGTGTGTCAAATAAGTATTTCGAAGAGTCAGTCTTGTAGATACAGTATGCTGCATGAAAAATAATTATACCAGTACTTTTTAGGACATATTTAGAATACCCTCATGCAAGGATGTCCCTTGTGAAAAGGGAAGAAATAAAACTGAATTGTCTTGGACCTGAATAACAAATTGTTAATACAGTACAAAACTTTATACAAAACTTATAGTATGTGAGAAATATTAAATAAACATATCATTAAGTAAAATTATAAAATGTACTGTATGTACAGACGAATATCAATCATTGAACAATTGATCACCTGTAGACCATTTCAATGGATGCATGGTCTCCAAGGTCTGCTATTTACCCTTAAAAACCTAGATCATATAGATCCTGGTACATTGAGGAGTAAGGACACATTCATTCAGATTGAAGAACATCACTGACCTGTTTGTTATGGACACATAATAGGGAGGTTAAGTTAACCCAGTGCTGTGGATTGAGGAAGAGCCCTGACTGTGCTTTAGTATGTTATACAGCACAACGACATTATAGAGCCCAGTGACATCTCTTATTGATATATTATTTTGGTTTAGGGCACAGGAGACATGGTGTAGTAATAGTAGTGAATGATTATCGCTACAATATGGCGCTATCAAAAACATCAAGAAGGCCTCCCGAGTGGCGCAGTGGTCTAGAGATTCTGGGTTCGAGTCCAGGCTCTGTCGCGGCCTGCCGCAACCGGGAGACCCATGAGGCAGCGCACAATTGGCCCAGTGTCGTCCGGGTTAGGGGAGGGTTTGGCCGGCAGGGATGTCCTTGTCCCATCGCGCACTGGAGACTCCTGTGGCGGGCCGGGCGTAATGCATGCTGACACAGTCGCCAGGTGTTTCCTCCGACACATTGGTGCAACTGGCTTCCGGGTTAAGCGGGCATTGTGTCAAAGAAGCAGTGTGGCTTGGTTGGGTTGAGTTTCGGGGGGGCGCACGGCTCTCGACCTTCGCCTCTCCGGAGTCCGAACAGGAGTTGCAGCGATGGCACAAGATTGTAACTACCAATTGGATATGAAGAAATTGGGGGGAAAAAGGGGGAAAAAAACCCAGCAAGAAGATACATTCGTGGGTGTGTGTAGATGTGTGGGTCTATCCCAAAGTTCATGAGGTAAAGCTTGCCTCTTGTCGTTCCATGTCCCCTATACAGATATACAGTTCCAAGTTTAGTTCATCCTTTGTAGAGGAACTGCTCCGGAAAAGATAATACACAAAAGAAAACAGCAGAAATGTTTTCACTTCCTCTATTGTTTTATGCTGTCTGGAATTGAGCTTTTTGTGCTTCTGCAAATTAGGACAAGTAGGTAGGACGTAAACAATGTGTCGTGAAAACGTGTTCCTACAGACAGACAAGAATACACCCCTTGGTATACAGAGAGCTACGGTCAACATTATGATATACAGATTATGACGTTATGAAGGCTCAAATGCTCACCTTAGCCCTCAGAGTCTTTTAATCGTTCTGGAACTTTTGCTGTTCGTCGGGTATGACGAGTCATCTGTATCAACCATTACTTCTGCTGGGAGGTTGGCACTGTCCCCTGAAACAAAATGTGCTTGGATATAACAGAAATACTCTACCAAATTTCCCCATCTCCAGGAACAGGAAGAACTCTGGGCCCTCTAATATAATACAGCCTAATTACCTCCCATCGTCCCACTGTGCTGCTGCAGCTGGCTGGTGAAGAAGCGTTCTCTCCTGGACACCTGCTCGTCCCAGGCCTCTAGGATGCGAAGGTGCTCCGGGGAATCCAGGCTCAGGGTATCTGGGTGGGCCTCGTCGATGTGGGCCCTCACCCCCTCCAGGCTGTGGGAGTACTGGAGCTCCCCGCACACCATGCACACCAGCAGCTGGTTCAGCGGGTCATAGTCCATGAGGTAGCGATTCCTCCATACAACATCCGAGATGGCGCCGTCATAGTTGTCGCCAAGATCGTCGTGTAGGAAAATGAGCTCTGATTCGTCTATAGGAAAGATAGTGGTATTGTGAGACATGGAACTTTAGGATTTTGGGAACTGGTCAGTCGGGCCAGTAGACTGCAATTTCTACTAGTCCATGATGACTTTCTACTAGCCAGGGGTCCAACATATTTGTATAAATATTTGGGCTAGTTTGCCACATTTTCTACTAAGGCAACAAGGTTACTCTAAGAAAGGCCAATAGCTATAGCTAGATTTATGATTAAAGGATCTAAAAGTATCAAATGTATTACCTTCTAAAGGTTCAGTTTGGCCAAAGTCAGGAAAGTAGCCCATGTCTGTCTCTGTGGAAGTACTATGGAAAAAAGGACATCAGTTATGATTACTACCAACACACACATTGAGGTAACAGAAACAGAGAGAAGTCTGAAAACTTGTCTCTCACCTCAGAAGTAGTTCAGAGTCCTCAGAGGTGTTGAACCACCGGTCAGGATCCTGTTCCTTTGGTTGAGAAAAAAACAAAAAGTTATACAGTCAGCCCTAAAAAAAATGAACTGACCAAGAGGAATGAATGTTACCAAAGGCTGAATCCTCATCCCTTGGTATCAATGCATGATTTAAGCAAAGTTATGGTTCAGTCAATGGTTAAACATACAATTCTGACTTATTACAATTTTATATGGCCTTTTCTTTGAAATGTTGACCATTGAAAATGTTACCTGTGTCTCCATCTCCTCAAGCAGCTGTTGAGGATGATGAGTGTTAGGGATGATGGGCTGCCAGTTGACCGAGGGCCTCTTCTCTGTCATCTCCCCATCTCTCATTGCTTTCCTGGCTCTCTGCTCCTTCTTCCTCACCCTCCAGTACTCCCTCTTCTTCCTCAGAGTCTCCTCTTCCGACTCCCCCGGCACTGGCTTGGGCGGACCCATTGGGCTTATGTAGATAGGGCTTTTGGTGAGCCCCTGCAATGTCGGCAATCGTACATTTTGTACATTCCCACTTTGAGAAATCTGAGCACCTTGATATTTGAAAGGAGTCTGTGTTGGGGTGAAAGAGGATGTTTGACTGGGAGGCTGAATGGGTAAGAGTTTTATGCTAGTCAAAGGGTTGGGAGGAGGTGTGAGAGTAGCGATGGGTGAGGTATCGGTGTCTGAGGTTTCCTGCACTCGCAGTCTCCATTTTAGAACGCGGGGCGAGTTGGCGCTCAATCCTGGGGCCGCTTCCTGTTGGTTCTCCACCAATAGCAGCCCGTCTTTTTTCCCCTCACTCAATGGGGGGACAGTGACACCACCTCCAAAAGGGAGGGACACGGTACTGAAGCTATGAGATGTCTGTGGGGACCCTGTGTCACCAATGGGTGAATTGGAGATACTGGTACAGTTGACAGGAGGGTTGAGCTGTGTTGTATCATATGTCTGTCCCATGTTGGAGGTGGTGGGGTCTCCAACCAGAAGTATAGGGATGTTGGTGACCATGCTGAGGCTAGTCTTGGGTCCAGAAGCAGGGGGAGATATAGGCTGGGGAGAAATAGGCTGGGGAGATATAGGCTGGAGAAGTGGGGAGGACTGCAGTTTGAGCAATGGTGCTGTGTGTAAACCGAAGCTTCCGCTTCTCTGCACTGGTCTCTGTGTGTGTGTCTTCACAATGAGGAGATTCGAAACCTGAAACACAAATCAATGAATACGTTTACATTCGTTTTATGTCACAATATACAGCATCATTTATAACCAAGGTTATTTCATCTATTTGGTGATCTTTACAAAAATGTACTTGTTTAGGTTTGTCCAGTTCTCAGAATATATATCCCATATATATCCCCCTCTTCCTCAATTAGACTGAACAAAAATATAAACGCAGCATGCAAAAGTGTTGGTCCCATGTTTCATGAGCTGAAATTAAAGATCCCAGAAATGTTTCGTACACACAAAAAGCTTCTCTAAAATGTTGTGTACAAAATTGTTTACAACCCTGTTAGTTAACATGTATCCTTCGCCAAGATAATCCATCCACCTGACAGGTGTGGCATATTAAGAAGCTGATTAAACACCATGACCATTACACAGGTGCACCTTGTGCTGGGGGCAGTAAAAGGCCAATCTAAACTGAATGACGTCGTGTGGATGAGCGGTGTGTGCTGTCAACGTTGTGAACAGAGTGGCGTGAGGTTTTGGTATGCTACAAACAACGAATACAATTACATTTTATTGTTGGCAATTTGAATGCCCAGAGATACCGTGACAAGATCTTGGAGGCCCATTGTTGTGCCATTCATCCCGCCATCACCTCGTGTTTCAGCATGATAATGCACGGCACCATGTCGCAAGGATCTATACAAAATTCCTGGAAGCTAAAAATGTCCCGGTTCTTCCATGGCATGCACACTCACCAGACATGTCACCCATTGAGCATGTGTGGGATGCTCTGGATCTATGTGTATAACAGCGTTTTCCAGTTCCCGCCAATATCCAGCAACTTTGCACAGCCATTGAAGAGTGGTACAACATTCAGCAGCCTGATCAATTCTATGCAAAGGCGATGTGGCGCTGCTTGAGGCGAATGGTGGTCACACCAGATACTGACTGGATTTCCGATCCATGCCCCTCATTTTTATTTAAAGGTTGTCTGTGACCAACAGATGCGTATCTGTATACACAGTGATGTGAAATCCATAGATTAGGGCATAACGAATTTTACTCAGTAAAATCTATGAAATTGTTGCATTTATATTTTTGTTCAGTATAGGTTCATGGTATTTCAGTTGGACTTGACAGTGGGCATGACCAGAAGACATTCTGTAAGCACCTACAATGCTTTGCAAACTACATCAGTTCCACACTCCAATTGACATAACCCCTAAACATACTTCTGCCTCAAATTTTATTGAAATGAGAGGTATAGGGCTACCATTGTGAATGACAAAATCTGCAGTGATGAAATGTAATATCAAGATTACAAATGACATCCACCCACCTGTGCTGCTTTGAGGGCCAGTCGTCTGCTGTAGTCCCCCCGTCTCAGCCCCCCTCCTCCCTGCCTGACCGTCCTAGCTCTCTGCTGCCTCTTCATCATCCTCCAGTACTCCCTCTTCTTCTCCAGAGTCACATTCTGGCCTGTCACCGCTGGGGCGTGCTGATGTTGCAGTTGATTTTGAGGTTGTTGATAAGGTGGTTGTTGTTGATGTTGATTTTCATGTTGATGAGGTGGTTGTTGTTGTTGAGGCTGATGGTGTAGCTTCGGGGGTTCTGGGGAACAGCAGTGGTGGTGTCCTGCTTTTTTGGCACGCAGCCTCTGGGCTCTGCGAGGGAGAGGGAGCGGCGGTCCACTGGAAGCTGCCGTGTGGGACCAAGAGTGTGTGGGTGTGTGAGAGGGTGGTTCAGAGGGAGGGGGAGCTGGGAAAGACAGACTTTCAGTGCAAGGACTTGACAGGGGAGAGTCCTTAGGATGAGGACTCAATGGACAAATGGTTACCTGGCAGGATGGCAGGGCGTCAGCGTCCACCTGCCATCCTTTGACCTCCAACGATAGGTCACCAGATAGGGAGACCTTCTCCTCATCTTCCAGGGTGAGCAGAGGTAGATTTGGCTTGACCTCCATCTGGACGGAAGCATCCTCGTAGGAACATGTCTGAGGATCACTTTTACAAGGCAGCTGTTCTGTTTTCCAGTCAGCCACAGTGCTGAGCGATTCCTCCAGCAGCTTCTTCATAGAAGCCACCACCAAGAGAGTGGTGGCCTGGCTATCAGCACTCAAGGCTGGGTCTGGTGGCTCGGTCTGTGGTGGCGGTGAACACCGGGACGGTTTGATATCAACACAGAGGGGTTGTTCCAGTGGAGGACATGGAGCGTCTGTTGAGGTTGATCCTCTCTCTTGTTTGATTTGGTCTCCCTGTGGAGACGTGGACACACTGGTGTTTGAGAGAGGCTTGATGGTCAGTGTGTGGTTGACATTGGGAATGGCGACAGCTAATCGTGCTAACCTTTGGTTCCGCCTCTTGTGTGAGGCAGTCTTTCCCCTAGCTTGAACTCCTTGCCTTAGGCGGGTGGCGCGGGCCGCCCTCTGCTCTCGTTTCTTTACCCTCCAGTACTCTCTCTTCTTAGCCATCTTTTCCTCCTCTGTTAGCTTTGGGTCCAAGTTGAGCGCTGCTGATGCTGTAGAAGCTTTGACAGCCATCTGCATGACCCAGCTAGCCGGCTTCGGTATCGCTGTAGACAAACCAGGAAAGGTGTTTTGAATGTTTTGAGGGTGTGTGAGGGTGATACGACTCTGGGGCTGGACAACTGTGTGTGGATTAGGAAGGTTTTTCGGGGGGCTGCCTGAAACTAACTTGGGAGGCTTTCTGATTGACAGGCCGATGGGAGGACAGGAGACATTAACTTGAGCAGGACGGATTAGAGGTGGTGGGTTGACCCGTATTTGATGTACCACATTACTAGATGTATCACCAGTGGGTTTGGGAAGCAGTTGGTGTTGGCGGTGTATGTTAGGGTTGGTAAATGAATTATTAACAGGCATCCCACCGATGACACCAATTTCATCCCCTGTCTCTTTTGCTTCTGTAATGAGATACATTTGGGGAATGGTATTGGTCAATGTACCGTCCTCCTTGATGAACCCTCCAATGGTCTCTGAGGCGCTGGTGTGGGTAGGCCCATTTCCTGTTGGTTGTGGCAGTGTGTTGCAGCCCGCCGCTCTCGCCTTCCTCATATCCTCCAATATGCTCTGGTACCGGTTGACTCTTCGCATCAGAGCATCCTTCTCCTTCATCTTAGCGCGGACTTCCACTGACAGCTTAGCTCGCTGTTCCCGCTTCTTGACACGCCAGTATTCCCGCTTCCGGGCCACCCTCTGCTCGGGTGTCTCCGTTGGGTCCTCTCGGAGTGCGTTGCGGGTTTTGAAGGCTGTAGCATGACAGGGGGACTTTCTCATGTTTCTCTGACCCAGGAAATTCCTTTGGGCGTCAATGAACCTCTGTCTCGGAGTCCTACAACGGACCATACCTTGGCTAGTGTTGATAAACTGCCCTGGACCAGGGAGCCTTCTGCTTGGTTCCCCTTCTAGTTTAAAACCAATGACATTCGATGCCATGCCAGTTTGCATTGTTGGTTCAGCGTCCTGCGGATTCTCTACTTTTACCTGAACAGTCTGTTGATTAGCATTGACTGCAGTTAGCTTAGCCAGGACTGAATCCTCAGACTCCCTTTTGACTACAACGCTAGCCACTGCTCTGGCGTTCTTCAGCAGGCGTCCGGCTGAGATGAACGGGACCCTGACTCTATTAACACACTGCCTATGGCCCTGTCCACTCAAAGCAGACGGAGGACGTTCAATGACCACGTTGGGTAACATTCCAGCTTTTTGCAAAGTTATCTCCATGTTCGTGATTCTCTCTCTAGTCTTCGTTAACCTAACCGCCTGCTTCGCTCTCTGTTCTCGCTTCTTGATGCGCCAATTCTCTCTGCGCTTGGTGGCTTTGTCCTCCTCAATCTCCAGTGTAGCTGATGTGTCGTTGATACAACTAACTTCTTGGGCTGTGACCGGGGCACGCTTTGTCCCACCTAGTTGTGTTACTTTCATCCCTATAGGCCTACCCTCTGGTTTGGGAATGAGGGCAGGGGTAGGCTGATTGGTCACGATGGGCAACCCTGAGGTAATGTTAGCAGTTAGCGGTCCAGGCTGAACACGCACTGTAACTTGTGTCTCAGTTAACGCATCAGGCCTTGATACACTCTGGGTGGCCAGTTGCTTCTGTGTTGACACTATAGGAGAGCTGCCATTCAGAACAGTCATTCCGCCCTGTAGTTGGTGAGGTGCAGAACCTGAGGGTCTCACAGCCACTCTTCCCAGAGGCAAGGAGGAGCCACTGTTGAGCAGCACTCCGTTGGGTTTGGCTGAGGTAACCGTTCCGATCACAGTGCCCCCTGTTGGGGAACTTTTCACCGCCATCTTGCAGACCATCGCACCTTCTCCTGGACCTGCACTGGACGTTGGGAACGGAGGCAAGACTTTGTCAAGTTTTATCCTCTGGAACCATTTTTCCTTTTGGTTTGCTAAGGAAGAGTTTTGGTCCTCTTCTTCAGCACTATGGTTCAGATGATAGGAGATAGCAGAACCCTTTCCCTTTAATAAAACTACAGGTGCACCACTGACATTGGTTTGGTAGGAACCATCGCTATTCAACAAAGTGGGGGCAGACCCTGCCATTGAACAAGAGGCACTGGGATTCAACACCATAGAGGTTAGGGTCTTATGGACTGCATTTCTGCCCAAGGAGTTACACACTCTGTTTGTATCTTTTTCCCTCTTGACCTCTGACAGCTTGGCCCTCTGCTCTCGTTTCTTGGTCTTCCAGTACTCTCTCTTTTGGGCGAGTGTGGCATCGTCGAACTCTGAGGCTGGACGGTAGCGCTGACCCCGTGGGCTGCCAGCCCCTCCAGTTCCCTTGGTGGTTGGCATGCTAGTTGCTGATTGGTCACCTCTCGTGCTCTTCACCAAACTGTGCTGGCTGCAGAATCTTCACTCATCCCACTCTCCTTAGTCCAATGTTCACCTGATATGGATGCTGTCAGCCTTTAGACTACATTGTTGTATGCTATTGAGTAACATCCTATAGGTCTTGTTATGTCCGTCTCCCATCTCTGGTGGTCACCAGCCACATCTTGACATTAACAGATAACGGATGGTCCTGAAAATTAGAATAAACAACACGCTTAGCGAGACAAATATACTAATCTAATAGATCTTGGGAAATGTGATTGTTTGCTGACATATATCACATCTTGAAGTTGTTTTTAACTGTTGTCAGTTTAGAACCAAATTAATAAACATACTTCTTCAAACCACATGGTTGCACCCCATTTGTCCATCCCAAAATTAAAGCTAAATATTCAATAGAGTAAATTCAATATTTATATCATTGTCAAGTATTGGCATTTATTAACACAATTTCTGGCTGGCTTAGATGCGTCCTTTATTTGATTAAAGTCAACAAGAAATAACTTGTGCACACCCTATTTAACTGATTTATATAGGCCTAATTAATAAAATAATTTGTGGTTCCTAATTTAGGCTATACAAATGTAATATTTTTTGGCATATGAATCCTGCAACGCATCCAAATGCAAGCCGTGTTCGCTCTCTGACAGCCAGCATCAAAGAGCATGCACAACAACCAGGAAGAGAACAAATGGCACTGTCTCTTTAAACCAAGTCCTCCGTCTATCACAAATTATGTCTGTCGTGTGCCATTTTTCATTCTTTATTTATTCTCATACGAATACCAAATGCAGTGTGCCGACGAGTGCTAAAGCAGAGCCACAAATTCAAACGAAAACCCCCCGGAAAATGTGACACATTTGGTGATATTTATGTCTCTACCAGCGTACAATGGACAATCTCTTCCTCCTCCCCTGTCCACACGGACTGGCGTCTGTCTGCGTGTGTTCCTTGTCTAAATGAATAGAAACGCGTAAATCCAAGCTAGCGGTGAAAGAGTAGGATGGTTGAAAAGGTGTGAAAAAACATGCATTTGCATTACCTGGTAGTTACACCTAACTTTCCGGGATAGTTTGTGAACGTTTGGACAGATATATTGTCAGGACACTGCAGCTACTTCCCTCGAGCCAGCCTTTCTCTCTATCGAAGCCTTCCTTGACAACGTTGAAAAGTACCAGGATGTGGGACCTTGCTGCTTGTGTGTAAACTGCGTCGCGTGGACAGACACAAGCCTCTTAAAGCCGTACTACCACAACAGGGGACAAAATTTGGTTTATAGATAGATGGTCAATGAAACTGAGCAATTTCTATCCATATACTGTGTCTCCAAGATGCCACACATGTCCACCCTATAATAAAGTTGTATTCTAGACTATTGGTAATATAATCGTACCATGTTGGAAAACTACACCAATCAATACATTAGAATCCAATCAATTAAAGAATGTGTAATTTTATATCTGTTCTAGAACATTTGACAGATGCAACATTTCCAAATATTTAAATTATAGACAATGTTGCTACCGGTGTTATATTTATCCATGGTTGCGAATTTGAGCATTTTGGCAAATATTTGCACATGGGAATATAGAAGTATTTCTCTCAATACCTCAATAGTTCACTATAATGAACACGAAGTAATGACAGCGCAAGATACATTGTAATGATGTTCACTGAGATTATGCAGAAGTCAGTGTACATAAGGAATTATTCATAAATAGTGGAAAAGTAGGCTGACTATGGACACCCATTGGGGGGACATTTCAACAGCCCCCCCCCCTCCCATATTCATTTAATTAACCGTTGTCTTTTAAGTAAGAAAACAAAACCATGGTAAAGTGTTACATGTTTGTCCAATTAATTTAGCAGTAAAACCTAACCTACACACATCTGGCCCCTGGGTGTGCGTGTCGCTGCGTGAATGCCGCTACTGTCTCTTTAAATTTACCCAGGAGCCCCTTAAGGAGCCCCAGGGGCCCCAAGCTCGGCTCCCCACCCTAAAGACAAGCAGAGCCTTAAAATACAAACAAGAGGCCGCTACAGCTCATCATGGACAGGAGAGGCTCACACCCGAAGAAGGTTATAAAACCGACCAAATATCGTGGCGATATATGAAAAGTTAACTTTGCTCCAGGTTGAGTGCGTGGGGGGACGAGGGGCACCCAAAAAGCGATGTGTCCGTTCGTGGTCTAGATAGCTTGCAAAACGCGTGCTGAACGATTCTCTAAAAATACATTTCCTACCTGGTCTATCAGAGCGAATTGAAAACATTAGTAAATAGTGTAACGTTGCAGAGTAATGGAAGAGAAAGAGACCGGGGAGTGCGAGCCTGTGGTCCTTCCGTGTGCTGAGCAGGCAGATTCTCTCTCATTAATAATAAGCGGAGAGGAGGAAGCGACGCAAGAGCAAAGTGACTTGGGACACTGTTCAGGAGGTAAAGATTGTAATGTTTTTGTTTCGAGAGTACGGAGACTCGACCCTTAGTCTGCTCTCCACCCTTTGTCACAGTTAATCTGTGTGACGGACAATGCCATCTAGCAGCATGGCCCTCTTGTCTCAGTGGCTCCACTATAAACAAAGGCAAAATACCATGCTGGTTGCTTGCTGTGATGCACAGTCGCCACCCAGCGGAAACTAGCGGCGGCTAACTCGTCTAAATGGAGTCGCTGCCCGGTTTCTGATGGCGGGGGTTCCGTGCGAAAATATAATATTTTCCACAGATTAACGATTTTATTATGAACCCCAATTATTGTGTCTGCTTATTTCTAACGGAATACATATATCTGGTAATGTCGGGGTATGTGATAGAGCCATCTGAGAAATATAAATAGAATTATACATTATAGAGCTTTGAAATGTACTGCTTCATTACCAGGAATAACCTATACCTATTGCATGTGAATCTCTTAACTCTTTCTCTCACACACTCTCTCTTTCCTAGAGAAGGACAGTCTGACCAATGGCCAGGTGGGTGATGATGACGAGGAAGAGATGGTGACCCCCCTTTGGTCCCCGGGCACCAGCTACTGGAGTGTCACCGAGGGTCCGGACTCCCCCTTCCTCCTTTCTCCCATCCCGGGCCCCTCTGGACGCAAAGAGAAGGTCCAATGCGCCTCCCGACCTGGCCTCAGCCGCATCCCGGGCAGGGATCATCGCCGCTATTACCACGAGTACTGGCGCAGCGAGTTCCTGATGGACTTTGACCCCCGTCGCCATGGCATGATCTGCATGGTGTGTGGGAGCTCGCTGGCCACTCTCAAACTCAGTACCATCAAGAGGCATATTAGACAGAAGCACCCGGACTCTCTGCTGTGGAGCGCGGCCGACAAGGAGGTGATCCGCTCGGGCTGGGAAAGCCACCTGAGTCTGGAGGGGGGCCAGAGGCTGTACTGTCCGGCCGGAGGGGTGGCCGCCATCTCCCAGGGACAGGAGGAGGAGCTGCTGGACTGTGCTCGCCACTCCACCGGTGGGTGGGGGTTTCTGGAGACTGGGATGGAATAAAATGTCATGGCCTAGTTTGATGATAAGAGTTTCAGGATCTTGCACTTGGTGGCAGTAAGAGCATGTCTGTTAAGTGTTTATGTTGTACAGTCATGCTCATACGGCCAAGATCCACTTTTACAGTCGTGTAAGAGGGTGATGTCATTGTGCAGTGGCTTTATGTAGTCATAAGAAAAAAGGCTGCTCTTGTACCAATGATCTTAACCTGAATTGTCTTTTTACAGATGGTTATGTATTACATTTTTATGTGATTGTCAAACTATATTTTTTGATTTACGTTAACATTTAAACTGCATATCCCCTCTCCACTTTACCTCTCATAGGAAAACCTGGTGGTATGGTGTCCCCCAAACTCCAGCCCCGGTCTCCGACCCCATCACCCCCTCCCTCAGTCCCCCTCCAGCAGGAAGAGCTCCCCGGGCCCTCTGCCAAGACCCTGGAGCGCTACCTGAACGACTCGCTCCACGCCTGGTTCCGACAGGAGTTCCTCATGGAGTACCAGGCGGAGGAAGGCAGGCTGGTGTGCATGGTGTGCGGCCGCCCGCTGCCCTCGCTCCACCTGGACCACATCAAGAGCCACGTGCTTGACATCCACCCCCAGTCGCTGGTCTACAGCTCGGAGGAGAAGCACTGCATCCTGCAGACTTGGGCCCAGACACATGGTGAGACTGAGGGAGGTAGGACGTGGGGTGGTAACAGGACCGGGAAGGGAGTTATTCTGTAACTGTGGCTTCCTCTTTGTCATTGTTATGATTAAGGGCATTGATGAAGGCCGAAACGTCAAGCTTTTAATAGTTGCTTGAATAAAATGTGTTTTTAATGGTGAGCTAGCATTGCAGCCTTTTCATTTCAGTCACTGTAGCTTTAGGACGTTTTAGCAGCTTTTGTATGTGTGTGTTTTGAAGTGAGTAGGACTGATTTTTATTTTTGTTACATTTGTTTGTCTCTGTGTACAAAGGTAAACCAGTTACATAGATTTGTTCTGCAGCACTGATCTAATAACAATTGATACGCTGATGAATAGCCATTTTTATCCTTGAATATACACTGAGCATACCAAACATTAGGAACATCTTCCTCATACGGAGCGGCAGGTCGCCTAGTAGTTAAAGAGTTGGACTAGTAACAGAAAAGTTGCAAGATCGAATCCCCGAGCTGACAAGGTAAAAATCTGTCATCCTGCCCATGAAAAAGGAAGTTAACCTGCTGTTCCTAGGCCGTCATTGAGAATAAGAATTTGTTCTCAACTGACTTGCCTAGTTTAAATAAAGGTAAAATAAATATTGAGTTGCCCCCCCACACCTTTTGCCCTCAGAACAGCCTCAATTGGTCAGGGCATGGACTCTACAAGGTGTTGAAAGCGTTCCACAGGGATGCTGGCCCATGTTGACTCCAATACTTCCCACAGTTGTGTCAAATTGGCTGGATGTCCTTTGGGCGGTGGAGCATTATTGATACACAGGAAACTGTTGAGCATGAAAAACCCAGCAGCGTTGCAGTTCTGGACACAAACCTGTGCACCTGGCACCTACTACCATACCTTGTTCAAAACCACCTAAATATTTTGTCTTGCCCATTCACCCTCTGAATGGCTCACATACACAATCCATGTCTCAACTGTCTCAAGGCTTAAACATCCTTCTTTAACCTATCTCCGCCCTTTATCTACACTGATTGAAGTGGATTTAACAAGTGACATCAGTAGGGGATCATAGCTTTCAACTGGATTCACCTGGTCAGTCAATGTCATGGAAAGAGCAGGTGTTCTTAATGTTTTGTATTCTCAGTGTTTATATCCCTTACTAAACTCTCATTCCTCAACCCCACCCCATCCCTCCATATCAGAATCCGACCCTCTAAACGACTTCATCAAATCTGAGCCCAACACCAAAGACGAGAGAGATGCTGGGGTGGACTTCTCTGAAGACCTGGAGACCATCCAGATCGGCTCAGACACGTATGCAGAGGACAACGATGAGGCCTTATCCGAGATACAGGACGTGGTTGATGGCGTTGGTGGAGCTCCAGGGATGACCTCTCCCATACCCCCTCTCCCTCTCCACCAACCCAGGAAGAGGCGTCTCCGTGGGGGCTTCCCCTGGCGGCTGCGCCTGGACTACATGGTGGCCTACGGACCCCAGGGTCGTGGCACCTTCTGCATGGTGTGCTCCCAGGCCCTGCCCATGGCCAAGGTGAGCAGCTTCCGCCGACACATCCAGGAATGCCACCCTGAAACCACCAGCCTGGCCCGGGAGGAGAGGGATGCCATGGCCGAGGCCTGGACCAAAGAGGCTCCCATGGAAGACAACCCTGCCGTGCAGATGAAAGAAGGTAAATATTCTAAGTTCCAAGCAATGTAAAAGACAGACTGTAGCTACTTTCAGAGAAAGAGGAAATACTAAGTGATTCACCAATTGGTTTCTGCCCTCTTACTGACTGACCCCCCCTCCCTCTCTGACAGAAGTGGACCCCAGTGACATTGTCATTCTCCCTGTGGCGAGAGAGATGGCCGACAACAACAACAACCGGACCACCAAGATGGCCACTACCAAGGCCGTAAAGAAGGAGGAGGGGGTCACCACCATGCCTGCCACTCCGGGGCGCCACGGCCACTACCCGGGCAAGGACCAGCGCCGGAACTACCAGGTGCGCTGGAGGATGGAGTTTCTGATGGACTATGACTGCCGGAGACACGGGTTGATCTGTATGGTGTGCGGGGCAACGTTAGCCACTCTCAAAGTCAGCACCATCAAGAGACACATTCAACAGGTTCACCCTCATTCTCTGGTGTATGTCCCCGATGAGAGACAGCAGGCCCTGCTCAGCTACAACCAGACTGCCCTGCACTTCGTCCACTCGGATGACTGTTTCTCCTCACAAGACCACGGACACACGGCACTCGGACAGACGACTGCCGGCCTCTTTGTCCGCTAGGACGAGGGGCGCCAGGCATGGTTGTTCTCTATCCACCCCACATTCCTTCCTTTCCAAGTCTCTATTTCTCAGGAAGTTAGAAACAAGGCTTGGTAGAGCTCTGTCATGAGTTGTGCAGCGACTGGCACAGTTGGTGATTGTTTCAGCTAGCATACAATATAGCACTTCCTGTCCCAAAAATGTACTAAATCTAGATTTGGGTGTGCAGGTGATTGAATGAGAGGGTGTTTGAGGTGAATTGCTAAAGACAATGAACAACACTTAAAGATGTGATCATCTTTAGTGACTCAATTACATCCCGTTATTTAAAAAGGAAATTCCTTGTTTACAATGAGGTAAATAGGGGTCCTCCAGAGATTTGTCTCATTCTTGAATTAGAAGATCTCATCTTCCATGTCTTCTCCAGTGTCACAGCACTATTGTTACAATGGCCCACAGCTATTTCTGATGATCTTATTAGCAAAACAAACCTGCACACACAAAAATCTATGTAAATAGTGTTGAATATTTGAATTATGATTTACTTTTACAAGCACTTTTACACGTGGTTTTTACAAAAAATGTTTGTAATTACGGCCATTTTTTCTACTTCACTGATAAAATGAAACGATGCCACGTGAATGTCATTTTGCATGGGAATTCTGAAGTCATGCATGATTGTGGAGGGATTGCCTTCTACAGCTGAAGCACTTAGTTTATGAGAGCATTCTAGCTTTATTTATAGAAGATTTCACATGCAAGGCTTCCATTTCAGTAACTCACATATTACAAGGTTTATGCAACAATTAACTACAATTTTTTTTAAAATGGCAACAACATCAGGAAATAAATCACCAAATTAACCACCTCTGAAATGACCCCCTCACTCGCCCTTATTTCAGTGACCTCTGAAATATCACTCCACCAAGAAAAAGAACAACTCAGGGATTGTCTGTTTTTCCATCTGTGCTCGCTTGTTAGCTTGTCAAAATTAGTGCATACATTGGTTGTCATTAATTTAAATTGTTTAACTGTCAACTGTAGTTAAAAAGGGTCCTATCGGATTCCAACAACAGTGGAAGTAAAGTTGTCCAGTGCACAGCTGGAACAAACGACAGGCAACAAAAGAGTGTGAACGACAAACTACACTTACCATGACAACAGTTTACAACCCATGGACTTAACTGTCTCATTCAAAGAACCAAATGGCAGCATTTGTCCAGTTGTTATGTGGAGAGGAAGGGACATCAGTGTTGAATATCACTTCCTCTAACCTAAGCTGCCTGTGTTGCTGACTTCGGCTGTGTGAAAACGTTACTGACTTTCAAATCCTTGCTTTCTCTGTCCTTGTTTCCTCAATTCCTCTCAAAGCGCATTGCAGGTCCAGGGGGAGGGGGGGGGACCTTCGATCTTCTCTAATGCGCTTTGAGAGTTGAGGAAACAAGGACGGAGGAAGCAAGGATTTGACAGATGTTTTCAGACACAGCCCTAGTTGACGCAGTGGGCATTTTGGCATACAGGGGATGGGCAAGGAGAGGTGAAATAATTCCATCTGAGCTTGGAGCGGCCACGGAATCAAGGTTGTAAGAAGCTTTGTGACTCAGCACTTAAATGTACAAAAATAGGACTTAAATATGGCAAAGTGATTGAATAAGAATACACCTTGTCTATTGCAATGATTTACATGTATGTTTGTGTCAGTGTGTGTATAGGGGGCACGTTAAAAATACCCTTTGGTGGTACTTTGTTAGCTTGGGTGAGGACAAGCAATTATCTTTTCGGGACTGATTTCATTGTCTTCCCTCTATTTCTTGTTTCTCGAGTATCCGCCCTGTATTCAACCTGTACATGGCAAAAGGTTGATATGCATTCTGTCCTCAATGAGCCTTGTAATAAAAAGAAGGATCTGAATAATATTGTCTGACTGGTTATCTGGGGAATGTAGAAAACATTTTGGTAAAACTGACTAGTCAACGGTCATTTGTAGACACATCCGGTGATAACCATAAATGAATGCATGCATTAATACCTGATTGGGTTTACCATGGATATTAAAGGAACTACTTTAGGTTTCTCAACATGCAGGGCTAAAATAAATAGCTACAGTATAATCCTCTGATCAAAACCAGTCATATTACCTTCCATCTGTGTAAACTGGACCCAAAACCAGTCAAAATTGTTTTAAATCTTGACTCAAATTAATCCCAACGGTTCAGACATGCTGAAATGTTTACTCTTCACAAAGTTGTAGAGCAGACCACAGATGGACAAACACATCACCCCAAATCTTGTCCTTAACATTTTTTTATTAATTTCACTTTGACATCAGTACAGGGATCACAATGTTTTCAAGCTCCAGAATGTGAACTAGTCATTGAGAACTATCAGATCTGAGATGTTGGTTACCAATACACAGTCAAAAGCAAAACAAAGACTGCCAAAGAGAAAGAAATTCCTTCAAAATCTCCCCCGAAAAAAACCACTCCTGCCACACCACTGCAAGAAGTTTTTATTTTTATATAAAAAAAGGCAATGTGTCAAGGAAACTTTTTCAAATGTGAATGTAGATTTATCGTATTTTGCACTAAATAAATCAAGACTAAAGTAAGGTCGTCTGCATTATAATCTATTGAAAACATTAGGTAGCATTGCCTTCCTTCAATGACAAAGCGCCCCATGAAAATCCTGACTGTCTGGAACACCTATTCATCGTGAGGTCCTCATCAGGGCTACTGAAGGTTCCTTTCGTCCAGCATCACAAGGACAGTGGTTTACAGACATTGGATACGTTCAACTGTGGGTGGGTGAATGTGTGTGAGTGAAAAAAAAATAAACCCATCTAGAACAAAAGTCCAATAGCGTGAGTTAATGAGTGGAGGGTAGAGTAAGACTTTACTCTATTGAAGCAAGTAGTGTGTCCAGTGACTTGGGATTAACTGTCACGGAGTTGGATATACACACATGCACAAGGAAACCAAAGAAGCTTTTCTGCTCCAACTATGTGAGGCAGTGTGACCACTGACAACATTGGGGCCCAATATGAAACACTGGTTTGCATGCATGAAGAGAAATGTTCCATCAATGTTGCAGGGTAACGTTCAGCAGTTAAGACATTTGAGTAGTGATGAGAGGCAACGTGAGAACGCTCATTGTAGAGAGAACGCTCAAGTTGTTACAACAGTAGTCGTTTAGCTTTAGTGCGAAACGTAGAGGGATTGCTCTGAAAATGACGTGCAAACTTAGTTTGGGCACAATGTCTATGATTATTAACAAATCACAGTAGGAGCTAGAACCGGCCATTATATTTTTCCCCCATCTACAAATTGCTTTTAAAATCCCTTTCGAAGACACTTTGCCATCACAGAAACGTAGCAGTAGCCTTAAAATAGTTGACCACAGTTTTTATTGAAATCAAAAAACTATTTAAGCAATCACAAATAATTATCTGAACAAAACAACATATGATACAGCCTATATATAAAGTGTGAAATGTGTTTCCAGCTTATGCAATGACTTTCACATGGCATTTAAATAAAACACAAATCCATTGCATTTGAGGCTGCTGAGAGGGAAATGGCACGGCACAAATGGAATGGCCCCAAACACCTGAAAACCATGTGCTTGATGTATTTGAATCCATTCCACTGACTCCGCTCCAGTCATTACCACAAGCCCGCCCTCCCCAATTAAGATGTCACCAACCTCCTGTGACTAAAAAACCCACCAGACCTCTTGAACCCATCGTTTCGTTGCGGTTATACTGCTAACCACCTTCCAAAAAGCTAACAGTCTTTGAACCCATATCCAACCGTTTTCCAAGAGGTCTCACTGGAGAAGTCAAGCAGTTATGAAGCTCCATGAAGATACTATGGAGCATTTTACAGAGCTAAAGGGAGTCAACAGCAGCAATAGTATGATTATTACTTATATCACTAACAATTATAATAAAACAGGTGAACGTGAGACTTTGACGACTTGAACAGTTGCTTTAAAAAAACGAGTTATGACTGCTGTAAGAGGGAGTTCCCCTTTTCTAAAAAGCAGCGGCAACTTGTTTCACACAGCAGAGAAAGACAGAGCGTGTTGGATGCATTTGGTAAAATGTGACTACAAATCAAAACAGCGTGAACTACACCAAAAGTATCACAGCTGGTTCAGTGTTCCAATCCTTTTATTTCAACCTGCTCATGGGATTTGAAGTTCAGTGCATTGCAGAAACGTTATACATACAAGCCTTTAAGGTGAAGACGACAACTCCATAACAGGCCAATCAGTAACAGTGAAATCCCAGTACCAGGTTCAAAACAACTTTTTTTTTTTTATCCATACAACTGCCACACAGAGAGAAGGAAAAAGACTAGCCACAAATTACACCCCAAAGTTTATTTATTTATCAGTTAGCTCTTTTTTTAAACTTTTTTTTAAATTTTTTGAACTTATGTTCAGTGAAAGGCATAGTTAAAAAGTACAGACATCTGCTTTTTTGCTAAACAAACACTGGTCCTAACTCGTCAATGATGCTCCCTACACCCTCCCAACTTTACACTACAATACCAGGTCATTGATTTAGTCTAGTTCACTTGACCCCTGCATCAAAGACAGGTGTTAGGCCGAAGCGTTTACATCACTTCCTCCGGTTAGAGACGCGTTTCCTGTCGGCGCAGTAGGCACCATTCTTGTTCTAAATTCTTGTAGTTAAGCTGAGTGGTTTACATTGAATATTGAGTAGCATTTTAGATGTTTATTCTACCTAGCTGGTTCAGTGCAGATGGTATGTGGGAGGGAGACAGTAGGGAAAGAGAAGGGAGAGGGGGAGGGAAAGGGGTTTAAGATGGGATAAATGTGATGAGGATGGTGATTAAGATGTATGAGGGTCAATCATTCAGCTTTCGTACGCTTGATGGCTCCAGGGAGTTTCTCTTGCAGCCTGGAAGAGAAAAGATAGACAAAATAAAAACCATCAGAATATAAAAACCATCAGAATATACCAATGATTACATGACAGCACTGACACTAAGTTTAGGTAGATTGAACTCCGACATCCTGTTGACAGAGAAGAGTACATTGAAACAGTCTTGGTTGGGACCACTTACTTGGCCATTGTGGTGTTGACTTGAGTACGTGCGATTTCCATGTAGTGGTCAATCTGGGTCTGGGGAAGAACGAGAGGAAGGCAACTGAGTTTTATAGTCATTTACAGTCAGACTCAAAACAGACCTGATCTATAAAACAATGTCTCGTTGTGCAAACAAAATTATAAACTGGTTCGAGCCCAAAATGCTAATATGCTGACAGCCGTGGTATATCAGATCGTATACCACAGGTATGACAAACCATATTTATACTGCTCTAATTACATTGGCAACCAGTTTATAATAGCAATAAGACACCTCGGAGGTATGTGGTATATGGCCAATATACCACGGATCAGGGCTGTAAGCAGACACTCCACGTTGCGTCATGCATAACAGCCCTTAGCCGTGGTATATTGGCCATATACCACACCTCATGACGTTGCCCTCTTTGGGTACAGCAAGCCCCATCCCCCTCTCCCTGTCTCCTACACCCAGGCTGCTGTGGTCAGAGAGAGGCCGTAAATTCCTGGAGGAGATGATCTCCTCATGGCCACAGTATAGAGACAGAGAACAAAGGAATTTCTTCCACCTCACAGAACTTGAGGTCAGAACAAAATTTATGTTCTGGAGAAGGTATACAAGATTGTTGAAGAATCCAGCTATGAACTGGTCCGTTTGGTACAATTTTGTGAAACTCATGGGAGACAATACGGCCACATTACCATAACGCTGTTTATATAATAGCCTCAGATATGAGGCTTACATCTAATTTTTGAAAAGATGAATGAGTGAGGATGATGCTGTTTGTGAAATTGTGTAATGTGATTTTGTACTGTTTAAATTAAGGAAACTCCAATTCCCTTGAGTTTAACTAAATCAGAGGACCGCCCATGAGCACAGTTATGGTCGGGCATCCTGGGACAGGCCCTTTTCTCCTCTCCCGAATAAAACCCCCACTGAGAATTTCTCAACAGACCATGTTGCTCTCCATTACGAGAGGACAAAGGTTGCAGACCAGAATGCTGAATCTTTTAACCATCCCACGTGGTTAAACTCAATCGATACAGACAAAATAAGAACAAGTCTGATATTAATTACTAGCCTGCAGCTAGGAATTCGTTATCATTGCACGCGAAGACAGCCAACCGCCGAAACATCTATTCTATAACAACATGAATGAATGTCAATCTGAACTACCCATTCTGAGAGAGAGCGAGAGAGCGAGCGACGGACAGACTCTCCAACAGAAACAAAATTTTCAACAGAGACCGACGATACACTAAGCGTAAAGATATATATATATATATAATTGTTCCCGAATGAGTGAGCGTTCATGTGCAAAGGATTAGCATTTCAATTGTTATAATTATCAACTCTGTAGTGACTTCTCATCTGACCCCCACTCCCCATTTGTCGAACAAACCGCCATGCCGGTTTAGCCCACATTCCCCTATCATTTCTTGTAACTATATTTACTTTGTTTGTTTGTGTGTGCACTTCTGTGATTGTTTAGTTAGTTAATAAATAAAATGATTGAAGACAATTGATGTATGGATGACTCATAGTGAAGACTGGGTTAGTGCAGATAAGCAACAATTGACGACGTTTGGAATGAGACTAACGTGAGGTAAAGAAGAATTCATTAATCAGAAGACTATTGATCAGATATGAAAATATCTGAAATTATATTAGGAAAATTATAACTTTGTATTCTGAATATTTTCTTTGGTACCCCGACTTCCTAGTTAATGATTAATCAGTTTAATCGCGTAATAATAATTACAGAGAGTCATTTGATAAAGATTAATCTTCAGTTTAATGATGCCAAAGACACGACACCTCCTTGTGTCTTATTGCGTAATTAGAAGTCAAGAGCTAAAAACACGTAGTCAGATACCATTACTTACAGTATTACGGTTATGGTTACTTTGCACACTATGTGTGTTTAGAAGAGTAAAATGCTGTCCTTAAATGTTATTTGTCACATGCGCCGAATACAACAGGTATTAACCAACAATGCTGTTAAGAAAATCCCCATGCTTGGACCATGTTAGTTTATTGGTGATGTGGGCGTCAAGGAACTTGAAGCGCTCAACCTGCTCCACCTCAGCCCCGGTGAAAATGGGGGCATGCTCAGTCCACCTTTTTCTGTAGTCCACAATCTCATTTGTCTTGATCACGTTGAGTCAGAGGTTGTTGTCCTGGCCCCACACTGCCAAGTCTCTGACCTCCTCCCTATAGGCTGTCCGTCATTGTCGGATATGAGGCCTACCACTGTTGTGTCGTCAGCAAACTTAATGACTGTGTTGGATCGTGCCTGGCCGTGCAGTCATGAGTAAGAAGGGAGTATAGGAGGGGACTGATCACGCACCTGAGGGGCCCAAGTGTTGAGGATCAGCATGGCAGACCCTAACTACCAGAGGGCGGCTCGTCAGGAAGTCCAGGATCCAGTTGCAGAGGGAGGTGTCCCAGGGTCCTTAGCTTAGCGATTAGCTTTGAGGGCACTAAGGTGCTGAACGCTGAGCTGTAGTCAATTAATTGCATTCTCACATAGGTGTTCCCTTTGTCCAGGTGGGAAAGGGCAGTGTGGAATGCAATAGACATTGCATCATTTGAGGAGCTGTTGGGGTGGTATGCAAATTGGAATGAGTCTAGGGTTTCTGGGATAATGGTGTGGATGTGAGCCATGACCAGCCTTTCAAAGCATTTTATGGATACAGACGTGAGTATTTAAACAGGTTACCTTTGTGTTCTTGGGCACAGGGACTATGGTGGTCTGCTTGAAACATGTAGGCATTACAGATTCGGACCAGGAGAGGTTGAAAATGTCAGTGAAGACACTTGCCAGTTGGTCAGCGCATGCTCGGAGTACAAGTCCTGGTAATCCGTCTGGCCTTGTGAATGTTGCCCTGTTTGAAGGCCTTACTCACATCGGATACAGAGAGCGTGATCACCTGGCCGTGCTGCTGCTCCAGTTTCAACTGTTCTGCCTGTGATTATTATTATTTGACCATGCTGGTCATTTATGAACATCTTGGCCATGTTCTTTTATAATCTCCACCCGGCACAGCCAGAAGAGGACTGGCCACCCCTCACAGCCTGGTTCCGCTCTAGGTTTCGTCCTAGGTTTTGGCCTTTCTAGGGAGTTTTTCCTAGCCACCGTGCTTCTACACCTGCATTGCTTGCTGTTTGGGGTTTCTGTACAGCACTTTGAGATATCAGCTGATGTAAGAAGGGCTATATAAATAAATTAGATTTGATCACAGTCGTCCGGAACAGCTGATTCTCTCATGCATGTTTCAGTGTTATTTGCCTTGAAGTGAGCATATAAGTTATTTAGCTCGTGTCACTGGGCAGCTCTCGCCTGTGCTTCTCTTTGTAGTCTGTAATAGTTTGCAATCCCTTCCAAATCTGACGAGCGTCGGAGCCGGTGTAGTACGATTCGATCTTAGTCCTGTATTGACGCTTTGCCTGTTTGATGGTTCGGAGGGCATAGCGAGATTTCTTATCAGCTTGCGTGTTAGAGTCCCGCTCCTTGAAAACGGCAGCTCTAGCCTTTAGCTGAGTGCAAATGTTGCCTGTAATCCATGGCTGCTGGTTGGGTTATGTACATACAGTCAATGTTGGGACAACGTCCTCGATGCACTTATTGATAAAGCCAGTGACTGATGTGGTGTACTCCTCAATGCCATCGGAAGAATCCCGGAACATATTCCAGTCTGTGCTAGCAAAACAGTCCTGAAATTTAGCATCTGCTTCATCTGATCACTTTTTAAAAATTATATAGACCAAGTCACCGGTGTTTCCTGCTTTAATTTTTGCTTGTAAGCAGCCATCAGGAGGATAGAGTTATGGTCAGATTTGTCAAACGGAGGGTGAGGGAGAGCGTTGTACGCATATCTGTGTGGAGTAAAGGGGGTCTAGAATGTTTTGCCCCTCTGGTTGCACATTTAACATGCTGATAGAAATGAGGTAAAACTGATTAAAGTTCCCTGCATTTAAGTCCCAGGGCACTAGGAGTGCAGTCTCTGGATGAGCGTCTTCCTGTTTGCGTATGGTGGAATACAACTCATTGAGTGCAGTTTTAGTGCCAACCTCGGTCTGTGGTGGTATGTAGACAACTACGAAAAATATAGGCCTCATTTATGTAAATACAGGCTCATTATGTAAAGGGAATAGCTTTATTTAACCGGACACTGAAAGCCATCTTGTCACTGACAGTAAAACGGACTTTGCATGTCGAATCAGCCTTGTGCTATAACGCTGATAAGGACACAAACAGCCCCTAACGACTCATAAAGAGGCTGGTCATTCGGTGAGGTCACACCCAGTGGAACTAGTTGGTGCCTGCCAAAGGATGACGCCGTCATAATTGTCATCAATGCTCATGGGACAATCCAGAACCATATATAGGTCTAGCTCAAGGTACATTGTTTCACCAGCATGACTCCAGTCTACCTAGCTCTAAGGAATGGAATAATTTTTAAAAAAGTTCTACTTCTATGATGTCACAAGACAAAAAGGTCAAGGGTCAGACTCACCTTGTTCTTCTCATAGAAGGGGGGTACGGCAAAGAGGAGGATGTCAGCTGGAGGAGAGCAAAAAAAATATTGAAATGACAGTGGAGTAACACAGGAAACAACCATCAGCTGACCTCTAAAAGGCACACAGGCCTTTATAAAAAAAGTTAGTCTATCACAATAATAACGATAATAATAATAATAATAATAATAATAATAATAATGTTGCTTTCAGGGATGTAGACAGTGGAAACCATTTTACCTGTAAGACATCCCCTGACAAAAACCAATTAGGCTTTACCACCCAGGAAACTGGGATGGTGTCAGATGCCATTAAACGAGTTTGGTGTTTGAAAAAGCAGCAGGCCATTGGGTAGTGCTGATCAAATGAGCCAAATCGTATGAAGCCAGTCTGTGCCGCCAGTGACCTCAGACCGTATCATCCATTTTGTCTAGGAAAAAGGTCACGGTGTCGTAGGACTTAACGAGCGTGACATGCTTACAAGACTCTAGCAAGACCCACAGGGAGTTATTGTCTCACTGCAATTGTCTAGTGCTTCTATTCTAAGCAATGCTGGTCAGTTTCCCACAATGCTAAGCATTTTAGTGACGGAATTGCACAGTAAAAAATTGTGTGGACTTGGTCTTAAATTGGTCCTGTGAGACTGAACTTTTTTTTTTTTTTAACAACATTTATAACATTTTGTTAAAATGGAAAATGTTTGATACATTTTCTAGCACATTCTATGACCTTTGACCCCATTTACAGTGTGTCCAGTTGCCCCAGTTGGTTTAAACATGCATGAAACGTAGGATACTAAACAACCTTAGTACTACACCTAGCGACCTCACCAAGAGCTTTTAGCCTTTTGGTATTATAGCCAACGGCGGAGGCAGGGAATAGAGCCCGGGTCGCTGGCGTGAAAAGAAAAAACACCCTATGCACCGTGCCACTTGCTGGGAATTCTAATTTTTTTAGGATCCCCAATAGCCAACACCAATGGCGACAGCTAGTCATACTGGGGTCCGACAATGAAAAAAAAAAGATTTTACAAGTTACATACATTAAACATGCAGTGTTTGTGCATTTAGCAGTTACACAGATCATGCATGTGGAAAGTATTCAGAACCCTTCTCCACTTTGTTACTGTAGCCTTATTCTAAAATGGATTAAATATCACACTTACAGTTGAAGTCGGAAGTTTACATACACCTTAGCCAAATCTACTTAAACACAATTTTCACAATTCCTGACATTTAATCCTAGTAAAAACTCCCCCGTCTTAGGTCAGTTAGGATCACCACTTTATTTTAAGAATGTGAAATGTCAGAATAATAGCAGAGAATGATTTATTTAAGCTTTTATTTATTTCTTTCAACACATTCCCAGTGGGTCAGAAGTTTACATACACTCAATTAGTATTTGGTAGCATTGCCTTAAAATTGTTTAACTTGGGTCAAATGTTTTGGGTAGCCTTCCACAATAAGTTGGGTAAATGTTGGCCCATTCCTCCTGACAGAGCTGGTGTAACTGAGTCAGGTTTGTAGGCCTCCTTGCTCGCACACGCTTTTTTCAGTTCTTCCCACACATTTTCTATAGGATTAAGGTCAGGGCCTTGTGATGGCCACTCCAATACCTTGGCTTTGTTGTCCTTAAGCCATGTTGTCCTTAAGCCATTTTGCCACAACTTTGGAAGTCCCATTTGCGACCAACCTTAGGATTCCTGACTGATGTCTTGAGATATTGCTTCAATATTTCCACATACCTTTCCTCCTTCATGATGCCATCTATTTTGTGAAGTGCACCAGTCCCTCCTGCAGCAAAGAACCCCCACAACATGATGCTGCCACCCCCGTGCTTCACCGTTGGGATGGCGGTTTTGGAGCAGTGGCTTCTTCTTTGCTGAGCGGCCTTTCAGGTTATGTCGATATAGGACTTGTTTTACTGTGGCTATAGATACTTTTGTACCCGTTTCCTCCAGCATCTTCACAAGGTCCTTTGCTGTTGTTCTGGAATTGATTTACACTTTTCACACCAAAGTACGTTCATCTCTAGGAGACAGAATGCGTCTCCTTCCTGAGCAGTATGATGGCTGCGTGGTCCCATGGTGTTTATACTTGCGTACTATTGTTCGTACAGATGAACGTTGTACCTTCAGGCTTTTGGAAATTGCTCCCAAGGATGAAAGACTGGTGGAGGTCCACAATTTTTTTGACTCATTTCTTTTGATTTTCCTATGATATCAAACAAAGAGGCACTGGGTTTGAAGGTAGGCCTTGAAATACATCCACACCTCCAATTCACTCAAATTATGTCAATTAGCCCATTAGAAGCTTCTAAAGCCATGACATCATTTTCTGGAATTTTCCAAGCTGTTTAAAGGCACAGTCAACTTAGTGTATGTAAACTTCTGACCCACTGGAATTGTGATACAGTGAATTATAAGTGAAATAATCTGTCTAAACAATTTTTGGAAAAATTACTTGTGCCATTCAGAAAGTAGATGTCCTTACAGACTTAAACTATAGTTTGTTAACAAGAAATTTGTGGAGTGGTTGAAAAACTAGTTTTATTGACTCCAACCTAAGTGTATGTAAACTTCCGACTTCAACTGTACATAAGTATTTCAGACCCTTTACTCAGTACTTGGTTGAAGCATATTTGGTAGCAATTACAACATTGAGTCTTCTTGGGTATGACGCTACAAGCTTGGCACACCTGTATTTGGAGAGTTTCTCCCATTTGTCTCTGCAGATCCTCTCAAGCTCTGTCAGGTTGTATGGGGAGCGTCGCAGCACAGCTATTTTCAGGTCTCTCCTGAAACATTCAAGCGGGTTCAAGTCCGGGCCACTCAAGGACATTCAGAGACTTGTCCCGATGCGCCTCCTGTGTTGTCTTGGCTGTGTGTTAAGGGCCGTTGCCTGTTGGAAGGTGAACCGTCACACCTGTCTGAGGTCCCGAGTGGTCTGGAGCAGGTTTTCATCAAGGATCTCTGTACTTTGCTCTGTTTATCTTTGCCTCGATCCTGACTAGTCTCCCAGCCCCTGCCGCTGAAAAACATCCCCACAGCATGATGCTGCCACCACCATGCTTCACCTTAGGGATGGTGCCAGGTTTTCCTCCAGACATGACGCTTGACATTCAGGCCAACGAGTTCAATCTTGGTTTCATCAGACCAGAGAATCTTGTTTCATGGTCCGAGAGTCCTCTGGTCAAACTCCAAGCGGGCTGTCATGTGCCTTTCACCAAGTAGTGGCTTGCGTCTGGCCACTCTAACATAAATGCCTGATTGGTGGAGTACTGCAGAGATGGTCGTCCTTCTGGAAGGTTCTCCCATCTCCACAAGGGAACTCTGTCAGAGTGACCATTATATAAAATGCCCAACAATTTTGAAAAACCTGTTTTCACTTTTTCATTATGGGGGTATTGTGTGTAGATTGATGAGGACAACAATGTAATCAATTTTAGAATAAGGCTGTAATGTAACAAAATGTGGAAAAAACTTAAGGTCTGAGAACTTTCCAAATGCACTGTATAGGTCATTACATACACACAACAAGTAGCTCAGGATAGCAACAGTATAATCATTTGTGTCAGGGTACGGCTAAATCCAATACATTGGAGTTAAGCATTTTTCAGAGGCATAGATCTACCCTTTTTCATAATTGATGTGCCAAAATATATAGCAGTCAACTAAAGTAAATCAGACCTACATTAACTTATAGTCTACATCTGCCACTACCACACACATATTTTTAGACAGCTGAAGTAGAAACATTTTCTTCATGAAAATGTACCCATTCTATTTTAGCCGTATTTATTAGGGCCCAAATTCTGTTGATTTATTTTTCAAGGTTTTGGATTTTTTTCACTGAAATTCACACTATTTTTACACACACAATATTTAAACAATATTAAAACGCAACAGGAAATAAAAGAATCCAGACTTTTTCCACAAAAAAGGTAGTTTCTCGCAAATTTACATCCGCTAGTGCTAATTTCTCCTCTGCCATGATAATCCATCCACCTGACAGGTGAGGCATATCAAGAAGACGATTAAACAGCATAAGCATTACACAGGTGCACCTTGTGCTGGGGACAATAAAAGGCTACTAAAACGTGCAGTTTTGTCACAACACAATGCCACAGTTTTGAGCAAGCGTGCAATTGGCATGCTGACTGCAGGAATATCCACCAGAGCTGTTACCCGAGATTAGAATGTTATTTTCTCAACCATAAGCCGCCTCCAACGCCGTTTTAGAGAACTTGGCAGTACATCCAACCAGCCTGACAACCGCAGACCATACACGTGTATGGCGTTGTGTGGGAGAGCGGTTTGCTGATGTCAACGTTGTGAACAGAGTGCCCCATGGTGGTGGTGGGGTTATGGTATTGGCTGGCACAAGCTACAGACAACGAACACAATTGTATTTTATTGCTGGCAATTTGAATGCACAGAGATCCTGGAGGTCCATTGTTGTGCCTTTCATCGGCCGCCATCACCTCATGTTTCAGCATGATAATGCACGGCCTAATAATGCATACTCAGACATGTCAGGGATGCTCTTAAGCGACAGCGTGTTCCAGTTCCCGCCAATATCCAACAACTTCGAACAGTCATTGAAGAGGAGTGGGACAACATTCCACAATCAACAGCTTGATCACCTCTAAGTGAAAGGCATGTGTCGCACTACAGGAGGCAGATGGTGGTCACACCAGATACTGGTTTCCTGATCCACGCTCTACATTTTTGTTTGTTAAGGTATCCATAGATTAGTCCTGAATGAATTTATTTCAATTGACTGATTTCCTTATATGAACTGTAACTCAGTAAAATCTTACAAATGGTTGTGTTTATATATTTATGTTCAGTATAGAACAAAATTGGATGTTTTAAGTCCACAACAATCCTTTAAACACATCAGAAGACAAATTATTTATATTTTTTTATCTTTAAATAAATATATAATTTGAGTGTGTAGTAAATTAGCCTTACATGTCTTTCACAGGTTGGCAAAGCCCCGAACAGGTGTGACATGCAAACTGTCAATTCTACAAAACATCAAAGGAATGTTTGAACTCCCACTATGCATTTCTCCAGCATCAGCGAGAACAATCTGTGTGCCTCACATCCATTAACATTTCCAGATGATTAAATACGTGTTGGCCGTAGACCAGGTCAGATGGAAATATAGGTCACTAAGTAAAATAGACAGCCCCCTTTCATTCTCATAGATATCATGCATGTTCAAACCAGCCGACATGAAAAGGTTCTCAAAACGCCAAAGATTGAAATATAATAGCTAAGTGTTTACCGCTGCACACCATGCAGTGCTGCAATAGCCTCTTACCCAGGATGAGGATGGTGATGCCGTTGAAAACGGCTCCTACGTAGGTCAGCAGCCACATCACAACAGCCAGCTGGGAGGAAAACAAGCCGGGTTACAGCCAATGAGGTCATTTAAATCATTGGTTAGAACACTGGTTGCCTGTGGCCTGTTCAAGAGGGGTTAAGTAGTTCAAACCTTGCAGACAGAAATGTAGAACAGGCATGGTTCTATCGTGTAGAATAGCATGACATTTCTATGTGAATCTTCTCTTAAGTCCCACCCCCTACGGAATACATCCACAGTTCATCACCATGACATGCAATACGTATGAATGACTAGGGAGAATTTGCCCCAAACAAACTGTTGTTGGGTCAAAGATCTTTCTAATCCCCATGTTGGCTAAGGTTAGGTTATGTAGGTATGGTAATCTGATCCTATATCTAAGGTTAAGAACAGCTTCTACCTCCAGCTAGGGAGAGGGTTTGAAGGTTGATTTAATAAGCTGGGAGGAGCATCACCTCTGCCATAGCGGCGGAGGAATGGACCAGCGACGGTCGTCTTGGTCTGATAGGTTGGTATGTTGGGTCTCTAATGAGCTGGCACACTGGAAGTTGCCCCTCCCCCCTCCATAGCTAACCATGAGCTGAGTTCTAGGTCCACTAGCTTGCTGCCATCTGATGGCTGCGGTACTAACCCAGGCCTTATTTAGCACCTACCCTGTGTGATTGATGCACACAGCCATAACATGGCGCTCTCCCTCCCATAGTCACATGAACAACTCGACTATAGATTCCTGTCACACTAACACTGCAGGATACAATAGGGTTGAGTTGCTAGAGGTTTATTAAAAGACACATACAGCAGGAAGTGTTCAGAGTGTGCGAGTTATAAAAAGATTGTGCGCCAGGAGAAGAGAGTTAAAGGGGGACGAGACCTAGGAATTTGAGAAGGCGTCAGTCAGTTTAGGACTGTCAAGCTTGATATCATGTTTAGGGTCCCGTACATATTTACACACACAAGGGTGTGTGAGCACAAGACCCTAAATGAGGTAAGATGCAAGACGATGCACACAAACACACAAGGGCTACTATGGATGGAGTCACTGCTCTAACACTATCAATCATGAACCGAGGGTCAGATACCCAAAGGGGGGAATGACAACTGACTGACAGGCAGGCAGAAGGACAGACCCCTAAACTCACCTTCAGGGAGTCGATGAGGTCCTCGACTAGGAAGAGTTTGCGCAGCTGTTTTAGGAGTCGGTTGATGTGGGTCAGACTGGCGTCCACGTGCTTGCGGAAGGTCTCAGGGGGAACGCTGACATCCTTCTCCATCAGAGCTCTGAGGAGAACCAACCACAGCATGGTAGATGAAGCTGTGAACTCAGACTAAGCTGCTAAATGCTAGTCTAACAAATTGCTGTCATTGGACCATTTTAGGCTAACCTGCTATGAGCTAAATCACTAAAAAAACAAATTTCATGGTTTAATTTGGTAATTTCAGGCTAATGTGCTAAGCGCTAATTAGATCGCTAAACCAACCAAGCCGCTTTAAATTTCACATGATTGCTAGTTTGTCTTTTTTTCCTATTATAACAATTGTTTTCAGGCATAATAAAGAGTATTAGGCCCCGTTCACGTTACCAGAACTCTGCAAATGCCGAGGTAGTGTTCAACATTGAAGGAACCCCATCCAAATTACTTCATCTGATACGAGTGCTATGTAGGCAGCCTGGAACGCAGCCATTGTATTAGTCATCAGTCTGTACGGCTGGGCTCTGATGCTCAACCGAAATAAGCCCTCCTCTCCAGTATAAAATGATTAACTCAGGCAAAGGTTATGACAACAAGCACAAATATGCTGCTGGAGCTTTGCATCTATATATTTTTTCCCCATTTGGAGGGTTTTCAGCAGATAGTAATTTCCCATTGGCGACCAAAAATACTACGATGAAGATGTATATTCACCATACTAAAAACAGCAATAACTTATAAAATGGGGCATAGCATTTCTCCTGGTCATGTGGCGAGTCAAATTCCTGGCCCTTCTTAGGCTAGTCTGGTAGACATTTTGCGAACCACAGCTGTGTGTCTCCTATCAAGCAACCTACTACCACCACCACCACCAGTCTTTTTCATGTTCTAACAACCAAACCAATACAAGAGTTGGTAGTTAAGCATCACAAGGTTCCCTATGAAGTATGCTGCTTTACTTGAAGGGGTGTCCGTCGTCGGACTTCTGCACGGCCTGGACGACAGCCTTGTAGATGCGGAAGGAGATGGTGACACAGAGCAGGGCAAGGAGCAGGTAGGAGACAACGCTGATGACGCTGAACGCCGCCAGGGACAGGAGCGTCAGCAGGGACAGGCCGAACACCACGCCAGACTTCTTGGGGTCTCGCCAGTGCACCAAGTCCTTGACTAGAGTGGGTGAGAGATAGGGGTGTGTAGGGGGAAAAGGGGTGTGTGTGTATTTATTGTTTATGAGCATATGTGGAGTAGAGAGATTAGGAGGGAGAAGAGGAAATAATGAAGGTTACTCATTGCACAGCGCGTACGGACCACACAACTAACAAATTGTGATCTCCAACCTCAGACCTATATATATTTAAAAAAGTGTGTGTGTGTGAGTCATGCATGCAGAATGTATATTCTCTATACAGAGCTGTTGTTACGCAACCCTGTTATGGCCTCCCTTCATCTGCATGTAAAGGAGGCATTTAAAGAAACCTTGGGTAAATGGCTGACTCCCCACGTGCCTCTGGGGGCTCCAGGCTTGGGCTGCTGTGTGTTTCAGCTGATTAAGGGGGAGAGCAGAGCAGCGCAGACACACACACACACACACACACAACCCCTCCCACTCTCCTCTAGAGGATCCATAATGCAACCACAGAGGAAATTCTGTTGGCGTTTTGGTTTCACTCATTCACTACACCCCCCCGGCCCTACATACCGACACTCAAATCTAGCATGTCTCGTCTACAGGCCTACCGTGGGAAATGCATGTCAAAATAGGGCAGCTAAGATTAATATCGTCATGTTATCAGCTAGTAAGCAGCTGCGTCGTGGGGCAGTGTTACAGATGGGTAATATGAATTTATCCAGGAATGCACATAGTAAAGGCTCAAATTTACACAAGATTGAGTGGAGAAGAAAAACAATGTGTTGACACTCATATTGGCTGCGGTGTGTCATTGTTATTAACTGGCAATTCTAGACAACTGTGTGGGTGTTTATTGAACGAGGGAGGTTTGAGGGAATAAATTAAGATACTTGGTTCTCATAGTGCTCTTTCACCCTTCCTCTAATTTAGTAATGTTTTCTTACAACTAACGTAATAAAACACTGCTCTTCCGCAGGTGTGTTTATCAAAAATCTAAATCTCCATTATTAAATAACATTGTTCCAAATATACTACAATATGAAGAGTTGTGTATCAGTTCAAACGTGAACCACAGTTGCTTGACGGTGAAAAATAAAAACTTATTTACAGACTGGCAGAGCAGCAGCGCCCCTGTTGTTGTTGAGGACAGACAGCACTCTAATGTTCCTGATGCCGCCTGACTGTCTGCTGAGCAGCGCCGAGTGAACAAGTGGGGTTTCCTCACCCAGCACTGCAGGGGTCCGAGTCCCTCCCAGCCTGCTTGCCGGTACCCACAAGGAGGCAGCCTGGGCTGACGGCCCTCGTTCATTATCGTGCCCCCCCCCTTCGTGTTACAGGCTCAAGCAGTGTTCCCAGTGTCAACAGAGCTGCAGTGGGCTGCTTTCCACCTCACTGGACAGCAACCAGCTCTTAGAGGTACAGGCATCACACCACCTCCTGCTTGGCAGTATGTATGTGTGTGTGTTTGACCTAATACAACAGCCTGGACACAGACTGAAATCCTTTACTCCTGTGAAGCTAAACCAGCTGATAAATCTTCATTATGCAATTGAAATACCATAGGTGATTACACACATTGGCATGGGTGGGTAAGTTGGATTCAAGTCTTCACATGATCCACTTCCTTCCGACTGGCTGGCCCTATCCCTCACAGTCCACATAAACACAAGATTAACACAAATCGGACTGCCTGATTTGAACTAATCTTTAAAGGCCTGGCAGCAAGTCGAGATGTTCTTACTAACCAAAGATACAACAGTCCAAATGTGTACCCTATTTGGGAAGATGACTGATTCATATCAGCAGGAGCAGATCAATTTCTTTGGAGGCCCATTGATGGAAAACTGGTATACCCACGCTGAATATATCAACAATGGAGCCAATCCAACTAAAACAGGTAGTTAAAAACGCACTAAAATAAACTTAACTCACCTAGCCAGCCTGCGGAGTTGAGGCAGCAACACTGTGGAAGCTGAGGGACAGGACAAGGTTCAAAAGGAAAAAATGGGCACTTAAAAAGAGAAATCCTATACATGTAGCAGATTGAGAGAAAAATAGACCCAAATATTTAAGCTATGCTTTTTGAATTTTGGTCTTTAAGTATACAGTAACCACTAGTCAACATTATGAACACCTGCTCCTTCCATTAAACAGCTTTCACCTGGTCAATCTATCATCCCTTATGGATGTCACCTGTTCAATCCACTTCAAATCAGCGTAGATGAAGGGGAGGAGACGGGTTAAAGGAGGATTTATAAGCCTTGAGACACGGATTGTGTACGTGTGCCATTCAGAGGGTGAATGGGCAGGAATAAAGATTTAAGTGCCTTTGAACGGGGTATGGTACTAGATGCCAGGAGCACAGGTTTGTGTCAAGAACTGAAACACTGCTGTGTTTCACGCTCAACAGTTTCCTGCGTATCAAGAATGGTCCACCACCCAAAGGACATCCAGCCAACTTGACACAACTGTGGGAAGCATTGGAGTCAACATGGGCCAGCATCCCTGTGGAACGCTTTTGACCCCTTGTAGAGTCCATGCCCCGACGAATTGAGGCTGTTCTGAGGGCAAAAGGGGGTGCAACTCAATATGAGGAAGGCGTTGCCAATGTTGGGTAAACTCTGTGTATATATAGTGCATTATTGATCAATATGTTACAATAAAAATGCCTTTAGCCTTTACTATAAACACATTGTGCTAAAGCATCTTTCAAACAGTACTTAACTGTAAAACTTTATCATTCCCTCCGCGACTGCATGGCATATACCTTCCCCGAGTTACTGGTTGCCTCAGTGATGACCTAACGTTCCATAGCATGCCCATGGTGTAGGTTAAGCTCACAGCGACTGTACGGGTTTGAGTGCATCCTGCATTCACTTGTCTGCATACCAGTCAATGTGTGCCAGGTTTGGATTTCATTTTTGCACTGAGCAGGAAGAGAATAGGAAGAGGTCCCCTATTTGCTTTAACACTACACTGTGAAGAGGGCTATCCTGCCACTGGGTAAATCAAAAGCACACACCCATTACACTAAATGTATATAAATAGAATATACTTTACAGCTTGTTAGACAGTATAATCACTGCTGTCATTGTTACAATGTATGCAATTGGATGATCATATGGCAAAATATATATTTTTTTTTTACTTCAGTTTATTTTTGTAAATACTTTCTTGAACTGCATTGTTGGTTAAGGGCTCGTAAGTAAGCATTTCACTGTTGTAATCGGTGCATGTGACAAATAATATTTGATTTGACGATTTGAGATAGATATTGAGCAGAAGTCCATTTACATCATCCTTTGTACCATTGAAACCAAATTGGTCACACGGCGTATAATTTTCCAGATAAGGGAAGGGGGGGGGGGGGGGGGGGGGGGGGGGTGCTGTACCATGATTCAAGAGGAGAGGACAAGATTAATTAGAGCGATTGGTACCCTGCATCTCAGCTTTCTGTGACAATTTTCACACAAAATACAAAGAGGGCCAATGCCCCCTAGCCTGGTCCCATCTGTATGGCCTTTTGCCAACTCACACTTAGGCACATACAGATCTGAGAGCAGCCCGCAATGACTCATGAAAATCGGAGTATTTTTCACATAACGCTCTCTACGGAGTCTGGACATGCTTTGTAACATCCAATCCAGCAGGATCATAATAATGAATGATGTCATCATTAAAAAAGGTTTAGTAAAGTCCGCTCCGTGAAAATGACCATCAGTCTCTGGAATGATCGTATCCCGTCCTGTTCAAGTGTGGAACGTCGCCCAAAGCAGAAACCCAACACTGGTGGATCGACTATTCCGCCTGACTTCCAGGGACATTGCAAGCAGACACCAGGAAGCCACGTTTGAACTGCCCACCACCCACTGTCCGACCATGATTACTGCCAAGCTTAAGGACATGGGGGATCATTTGGAAAATACACACACAGCACAATATATAGTTTGAACCTTTTGACTTTTGTAATATCTGCACTCTAAAATAAATATTTCGGTAATACAGCCATGGCGCCTGTATCAGAATTTTTTTAAAGAATCAACATGGTGATTATATACCATATGTTATATAGTTAGTGTGCTCCTATTTTGAATAGGAGGACCAAGATGGGAGAAAGGTGCAAGTGAGAGAGAGAGAGGGGAAGAGGGATCATTGTGCTTTGCTTGTGTGAGGTTAGCAGGCACAGATCCCAGAGGGAAGACATGTTACCTGACGAGTGAGAGAGAGAGAGGGATCATTGTGCTTTGCTTGTGTGAGGTTAGCAAGCACAGATCCCAGAGGGAAGACATGTTACCTGACAAGTGCGTTAGTATTGCTGCCAAGACATGCTCTGCAAGGTGGTAGGCCTCAGCCACCCACACGTCGATGGCCTCTACCTCTTTGGAATATACACCGTTGGAAGCAGGTTTGTTTTGGGGAGAAGGAGGGTCGGAGGTTGTTGATATAAAGGAAGACTGGGATTTCTCAGAAGCCTTGATACTAGACTGGAGGTCAGCCTCCTCCTCTTGGCTGCTGCCCAATTCTTTGAGGGCATTGATAGTGAGGCGTTCCTGCTCCAGATCCATGACCATGGTTGGTGTGGGCTGGGAGGGAGGGGCGCCTGTTTTAGGACACTCATCCTTGGCTGTGAGATCTTGACTGAGGTCTTCTGGATCTTCGTCCTGTCGTGACTTCAGGCACTCCCTCATGAACTCGACGAAGCTGTCCGTGGCACCAGAGACAGAGCAGTCCGGCTCAATGCTTTCTGGGTCACTGGTATTGTCTGGTGACTGGTGTCCTGCTTCAGCTTCCTGAGCCGGAAGTGTCTTGCTGTTGACAACACTATCTGTAATGAGGATTTCATCATTCAATTTCTTCTCAGTCTTGGGCTCCAGGGTGCTGCCAGGCAGTTCGCTCTGGAAAGAGGCGAATGGATCTTTGGGAAACTCCCTGGGAGATGGCTGGCCTCCAACTGGCTTGGGGAAGGAGTCCACGTCAGCCATCGAGGGGATATCCTGCTCCACAGTGGTTGCATTGTTTTGAGGGAGTAGTGTTCCAATATGGATCTGCGAGGTTGGATTGGAAGGAGAAGGCTCAGGTACAGTGTTAAAGTTCAGCTCTTTATCATCAATGGTGTCATTCATGGATGGAAATGCGTCTTCATCTTCAAAAAACTGTCTGTCGTATTTACGGATTGCGTCATCCTCCATATAGTTGGGTTTTGAAAGCTCAACTGTCTGCATATAATCCTCCTTAATATCAGACTCTGGCTTCTCTTCAAACTTGGATGAGGGGCAAAGTGGAAGATCCTGAGCTGCAACATTAGCAGAGCTCAATTTAATTAAGATATCTTGCGCGCCAGTCGACCAGTCATCGTCATCATATTCTGGAAAGTCTGAAAGGTTCTCTGCGGTTTTCTCAGGAGATTTGGCAGTAGAAGGGGAAGACTTTCCATTAGACTCATTGGGGATCTGTGAGTGGTCAGACTCCACTTTCTGTGCTTGTGAAACCTCAGCACTTGAGCCCTTTGACTCATCATTAGGTACTGTGGTCTTCATATTATCTGTATCCAAATCAGATTTCAGGATCTTGTGTTTAGGTGAGTATTCATCAGAGTCGACAGGAGAGGAGGGAGGAGAATAACCCTCATATTCTAAGGGAGGAATTTGGGAAAATTCCTTTTTAGTCACATCTGGTTGTGGCTCAGGTATTTTTGGTGCCTCTTTCACAGGGTCTTCTACAACTTCATAATTTTCATCCTCCATTTCAATCTCCATCTCCTCATCGCTGTAATTTGGCTCGTCCGTCTCAATAACATTGATGGTAGGGACCCACATTGGCTGCTTCGCTGGCGGAGTTTCCTTTTCTTCAGTAGGGAGAGATGGAACAGAGGGGTTATGGGCAGGTGTGGCATCACTTGACAAAGAGGGGCCAGGAATGGAGGCGGTGTCCTCGATGACGGTGTCCTTAGAGTCTCCTGAGCTGTCGACTACCCCTTGGTGCGCCAGGTCACCACCCCATGGGGCCTGCTTGGTCTTCAAATCCTTCTCTTTCGAGTCAGAGGAAGGAGAGGGTGAGTCCAAACCAGCAGGAGGAGCAGGCGAAGCAGTGAGCTCGGAATGAAGGTCAGGGGGGCCTTGGGTGTCTGCTATGTAAGCTTTAGGTAGGAAGCTCAGATCAAATTCGTCCTCGACGCTAGGCTGCTGCGCTGGGTCTTTGAAGACATTTTTCAGTTCAGGCCTTTCAATGGGAGAGTCCATGAAAGCGTCAGGGACACAGGCAAACGCCTCTGGGTCATCAGGCACCACTTTATCTGCCACTTTTATCGCTTGGGATTTGCCATCCTCCTCTGATACAAGAGCATCTTCAAAGTCGGGCACAGGGGGTAAGTGAGCTCTCATCCAGTCTGCAGTATCTTCAAACTCACTACCTTGTCGGGCTTCTCCCATGACCTCAAAGGGGGATTCTGGCGATTCCTGATCAATGGAGGCTCCTTTTGTCTGGAAGGGTGAGGTGCTCTCTGTTGGCGCCTCAGTAGGAGACGTGTCATAGTGACGCTCTTTGAAGTGAGGGAAGCCGCCGTCGTTCTTGAGCTCCTTCTTTGCTGCCATGGCCTCCAGTGCCTTAATCCTCTCAGACACGGGGGACGTCACAGTCGGTGAATCATCTTGCTTTCCGTCAGGTGGGTCGCTCCCGTAGTTTGCGGAAGAAGATGAGCCGGGTTGAGAAGGCCTGGTGAAGCGAAGGGAGGTGGCCACCCCTTCTGAGGAGGGTGTGTCAGAGCCCAGCACCACCCCTTTGTCTGTGTCGGCCATGCACGGAGGCAGGGAAGGGAAGAAGGAGGGCATAAAAAAATCACACACTCAAACTCCCATGCACTTCCAGTTATAGTCGGTGGAGGCCATTTTGTTGCAGCCCAAGCAGTCATGCATAGCATGGGACGGTTTTAAGTCAGTAATGGATGAGAGCGTCAGTCAGCATGCATTGCCGACTTAACCTCTCAAGTTGTTGCCATTGAAGAGCATTTTCAATGAGGCAACATTGGAAATGATTTGTATGGTCGAAATGAAGCAGCTCCAAACGAAATAAGAACAATTGTATCTATAAACTAAACTGTTATACTATGTGACCTGTGGTAGACAACAATGCATATGCTACATCACAATCACATCTTTCGCTATGAATATATTTTTTAAGTACAGCTGCATAGACTATGGCCTGGAGTTTTGTTAAATCGGGTACTCCGTGTCTGGTATGTCTTACAAAATACTTGTGATGGAGAAAGGGTTGGTACACAATCTATCTTTCCTCTATCTGGGTAACATCAAGGACCTTACTGAGAACCATTGAGCAGTCACTTCCCATCTCCCGAAGACCAACATAAATGACTACAGGGTATCATAGAATGTGACAACGGGGACGAGATAAAAATGTGCCTAGAAGCAAAGGTCACACAGGATAAATGCTCCACGTTTTAACTTGCAATGCCTTTTAAATGGGCCAGAGACTAAGGTCAAGCGACTGCAGCCTAGTATAAACAGGAGTTCAATTAAAAAGGTGTTGTTTCTATAATGACCTAATTAAACATAAATAATTTGATTACCAAATGAGCTCCTATCTGAAAACAACCTATAGGCCTACATACAAAGGGGAACACTCTGCTTCGTGTCTTCAATACTGCAGATGTCTGTGTAAGTAACGCAATGTCAACATAATTATAATGTGTGAATATGTTTAAGCGTCATACCGTAATCTTGTAAATTAAGTACGCTATTAATCAAACAGAAGAACTACAATCCAATATCTTTAATGTACTGAGATGACTCATCCCAGAAATGAATACAGTGCACTACCTCACTCAAAAACATAACCGGAGTAAAATTAAAACATCATCCATTTACAGGACTAGTCTCATCCTCAGATGACCTACGGACCAATTTGCAAGCATGACTAGGTCGCACTATTCTGGCCTTGTCCCACCCGACTATCGGTGTAATCAATAAGAACATCCAGCACACATAACAAGCTGGACAATAGTCCCGGTGTTGAGGCTTCCTAAATCATGTCCCCCACCCCTGTGCTGCAGTCTGTCAATATGCCACTGAGCACGCTAACCTGCTGCTATTGCCACACGCCAGAGCTGAAGTGACAGAGTCAGACTGGGACAAGGATCCCCTCAATGGCACAGTGCCACGGGTACATACATAATCCACAAGATATTCCAAGCTGCTCCAATAATCACATGATCCCTTTTCAGCCTAATGGTCCCCCCCTGTAATTTTCCAACACCCAGAGACAAGCAATCATAGTGGGGAATTGGCAGCTATATTGGGAGGTACACATCAGCTGTCTGCTTGCCTCTGCAATCCCCAGGCAAACAGAGAGGAAATATCTCCAGCAGGAACAGGTCAAATATGCAGTTGGTACTTTTTCCAAAATGCAACAAGGTCCACTTTACCTTCTATATGCTTATTTACTATAAATGGAGTCAAGAGATACAAATCTAAGAGGAACAAATCAATGGTGCCGTTTCTTTTCAAATCCAATGTTATAGTACATTTCATAAAACGACACAACAGCTTCCATCAATGAGTTAAGAGTATTGTCCTTGTAGCTTGGTGCTCTGGAAAGGCATTGTGGCCTGTCAGCATGACCCTGCAGCCAACCTAAACCCACAGACATGTTGTTCATCGGTACACAACTCAAGGGTGGGTTGTCTTGGTCTGGACCTTCCCCTCCCATTGAGGTCCATTATGCATTGTTCAAACTAGGCCACATACACGAATGGACTTTCCATGTAGCCGAAAACAATGTAGCATTTTGGCTCGACGCAAGTAAACAAAATGACAAAACAGCTACCGCACCGTGAACAGGAATCAGAGCCACTGGCAACAGGGAGCCGACACACACTGATTGGAATCACAAATAACACGACCCAAAAACACTAGAAAACTGTCGAACACAGTTTTGTAATACTCATTCAACCTCTGATGAGAACATCACTTCCTGTGGTCCTCAGTTGTTGGAGATACAGAGGTTATTATATTATGTAATCTACTCCCCACAGTTATTGGAGTTGAGTACTAAAGTGTGTGGGACTCAAAATATATATATATATATATATATATATTTTTAAAAGACACTCGTTACTAAACCCCGTTTTAAATGGCCTATTGAACATGGTCCAACAAACATCTCACATCCCAAAATATGTCTAGCAGGAAGACTCAAAAACGGACGCATTTCTTCAAGATGAGAAAGTGTAAATCAGCTCAATCATTTCGGCACTATGCGGAGGAGTCAAATAGCTGACTTGATAAGACAGACTTCCAGTAGGCATCACAGCTTAGCTAAATCAAGAAAAGGTTTGCCTTTAGACAAGAAAAAGCTAGACATCTTTTAAAAAAAGGACGAGAACTGCATATTAAGTATACACTTGAAGGTATAAGGATATTGCGCGTTTAAGTCACATTTCACTTGTGCATCGAGTCCCGAGGTGGTAAGCCTACAAACTGTTAAAAATGATACTAGTACTACTATTCACAAAAGCATGAACACAGTGAAATATTTTTGCTGCAGAGAAAAGGAATTACTGTATGATGAAAGATCAAATTCCATTGGGTACAGCAGTGTCATTCCCAATTAGTATCGGATGGAATAGCTCCCAGGCCCATCTCCCTCACTGTGTGATTAGCTGACTGTTTTTGACTTAATATCTTAGCACAACATAGGACAGATTCAGTTTCTGGCCATCTAGTCTGGCTTAAGTTTAATACTCTTGCTATACTGTCCAAGTCTACACATTGTAGGCTACTTTTATAAACACTAACGAAATTGTGTTCCAGAAAACAAACCAAGCAACAAAAAAAAAGCTACATCAAGAAAACAATACACATACATATTACGATCGTCACTAAAATAAAAAACTACTTTTTGGCTCCAGCAGTGGTGACATGCAAAAAGCTTAAGAAGATATAAGCAGAGGTAGAGGATCAGAGCGCATCCAGGGAGGAGGGCTCCAAACCCAGCCTTAAGAGGGCATAGAGCAGCGAGTGGAGTGGATCCCTCTCCAGTGCCCTTCATCCTCCAGTGCCAGTGAAGGGACTGGGAGGCTCTTCGAGATGGGGCATAAGGCCTGGATGAAGGGGCTGGGGTGGGAGGCTCTTCGAGATGGGGCATAAGGCCTGGATGAAGGGGCCATCTATCCAAGGACAGCTAGGGCCCCTCTGGGACAACCAACCGGAGACATTTTTAGAGATTTTCCTCATTGTGAACTTGAACTTCTCTCAACTTTCTTAAAATAAGGTGGCAATCTTGGGATTATCTTGGACCTACAGTGCCGTTGACCTAAATAATGTGACAGAGTGGAGCAAGCAGTAAAGACTGGAAATAGATCCACTTGCTGCCATTTGTAGGTCTTGTCAGTTTTCTGATAGGGGTAAGAACAGGGAGGGTTCACTCAACTAATTCCAAACATGCACTATTCCTCATCACTGTGCTGCTAGTTTGATATGCCTCCTTGATGCCAATTTACTCCATCAATTTCAACCTATTCCACTGGGAAAGTCAGTGCATTCCATTGGGAATCAATCTACTGGATCACTACACCATCAATAGATGGCTTGATCCATTACTGTACATCTCAATTAGCTCTGTGGATTAATCAATTCATCACGTGTCAGGCTGTGTGTTTTGCATATATGCTGTATCCAGTATGGTACATACCATGCATGCCTGAAGACATCTTCACTTAAAAAACAGGCTTTAAACCTGAACTCTGTGCAAACTTCCCTTAAGTAAAACACGTGTTTCTCCCTTGCCATGCACCATGTGCGTCAGTCAGGGGCTTCGGGGTTGGGCCTGTTGCTGCTCGTAATTGAACAGATCTGGCCTCCAGTTGGGGAGGGGGGGGGGTTGAGAATTCCAAGTCAGACACTGTTGAAAGAGGGAGGAGCCTCGCTGCCCTGCTAAATTGCAATTAGTGCAGGCGGCAGGCGGTCAGCAACATAGGAAACAGATGGGATACAGTTACAGGGCTTCTAGGGGTGGGTTCTGTTGAAGATTGCGTAGTGGGGGTGGAATTAAATGTTTCCAGGCCTCTAGTATGAAGTTCTTGGTCTGGACTAGAGTAGGAGAAGGGCACTAGAGAGGAATGAAAGGCATTACAGCGGCAGCCGAGCAAGAGAGAATGACAGGGAAAGAGAGCGTGAAGGTCGTGAGAGGGAGGATAGCAGACGAGCAGCGTAACAGAACCATACACTTGCCTTCAGGAGACTGAATGAGAGATACAGGCGAAGAGGAAAGAAAGGAATCTGAAAAAATAAAAAAAGGACAGAAGAATGAACATCCTACCGTGGCAGAAAATAACTCCCATCCCCATAACAACCACCCACCCACCATTTTATACATTAACTGGATGCCTGGTGGGACTCCCACTAATCCAACCTATCAACTATACAATACTGTATGCTTTACAACGTGGACTGTGTCAGAAGCTACAGTAAAATAACTACTAACATGCAAGCCCCATGCAACTGGTAGTGTCTACCAGTTTACTACCAATAAAACAACTATGATCAACTTAATCCATGCACTTAACATTTCCTATGCAAGCAAAGACAATAACAAATATGACAAACGCAAATACTTCTTCACGACGCACAAATAACGATGCTTCCAACAACGTCACACTACTCATAACATTGTACGGTACTTTCCATGTCATTTTTAGGCAATTTGTACATATTTCTACTATGGTTTACGATACCCGTTGCCAATCAGACACCCACATTGCACTCGCTTGATGATAATTCATCATGTAACCTAAGTGATCACAAGAACAGTTTTTGTAGAGCAATAGTCCCATCTAACAGCATCACTGAATATCGAAGGAGGAACAAGGTTTTTCCCTTTTCCTTCCTTACACATTTAACAGCTGGGGAACACCAGAGGAGACATGTCGGGGAATTTCTTCAGCGGTGAGTGAGATGGGATGGCAACAATGATGTATATAAACCCTGGATTGCTGATGCCATGTATTGACAATTGAGAGGCTTTGAAGCCACCTGTCGGCCATATGACACCCCTAGTAGGAGCAGTCCTCCATAGGAATGAAAGGGATTCTACAGTAGTTTAAATGTTAAGGACAAAATTACATGTATTTAAGGATTTTTGTTTTAGTGCAGACAGTGACATTTGTAATCGCTAAAGATTGTACATTAAGGAAGTCTTTGTATTTTCATTTAGCTCACATACTTTTAAATTGTATGCATTAAGGTGTCTAATATATTTATTGGGGCAAAAATGAATGTAGACATTAATACATTTTAAAACGGCAGGAGTACCAAGATGGAGGAACAGTGGCTTCAACAGAGAGCCACCTATCAGTCATCTAGTGTATGCATGCAGTCACTACAGAAGTTTACATACACCTTAGCCAGTTTCACAATTCCTGACATTTAATCCTAGTAAAAACTCCCCGTCTTAGGTCAGTTAGGATCAGCAATTTATTTTAATGTGAAATGTCAGAATAATAGTAGAGAGAATTATTTATTTCATCACATTCCCAGTGGGTCAGAAGTTTACATAGTATTTGGTAGCATTGCCTTTAAATTGTTTAACTTGGGTCAAATGTTTTGGGTAGCCTTCCACAAGGGTCCTACAATAAGTTGGGTGAATTTTGGCCCATTCCTCCTGACAGAGCTGGTGTAACTGAGTCAGGTTTGTAGGCCTCATTGCTCACACACGCTTTTTCAATTCTACCCACAAATGCTTTATAGGTTTGAGGTCAGGGCTTTGTGATGGCCACTCCAATACCTTGACTTTGTTGTCCTTAAGCCATTTTGCCACAACTTTGGAAGTATGCTTGGGGTCATTGTCCATTTGGAAGACACATTTGTGACCAAGCTTTAACTTCCTGACTGATGTCTTGAGCTGTTGCTTCAACATATCCACATCATTTTCCTGCCTCATGAAGCCATCTATTTTGTGAAGTGCACTAGTCCCTCCTGCAGCAAAGCACGCCCACAACATGATGCTGCCACCCACGTGCTTCACGGTTGGGATGGTGTTCTTCAGCTTGCAAGCCTCCCCCTTTTTCCTCCAAACATAGCAATGGTCATTACGGCCAAACAGTTATATTTTTGTTTCATCAGACCAGAGGACATTTCTCCAAAAAGTACAATCTTTATCCACATGTGCAGTTGCAAACCGTAGTCTGGCTTTTTTAATGGCGGTTTTGGAGCAATGGCTCCTTCCTTGCTGAGCGGCCTTTCAGGTTGTCGATATAGGACTCTGTTTACTGTGGATATAGATTATTTTGTACCTGTTCCCTCCAGCATCTTCACAATGTCCTTTGCTGTTGTTCTGGGATTGATTTGCACTTTTTACACCAAAGTACATTAATCTCTAGGAGACAGAACGCTTCTCCTTCCTGAGCGGTATGACGACTGCATGGTCCCATGGTGTTAATACTTGGGTACTGTTGTTTGTACAGATGAACGCGGTACCTTCAGACGTTTGGAAATTGCTCCCAAGGATGAACTAGACTTGTGGAGGTCTACAATTTTTCTGAGGTCTTGGCTGATTTCTTTTGATTTGTCCATGATGTCAAGCAAAGAGGCACTGAGTTTGAAGGTAGGCCTTGAAATACATCCACAGGTACACAGGTATGATGTAAATTAGCTTATCAGAAGCTTCTAAAGCCATGACATCATTTCCTGGAATTTTCCAACCTGTTTAAAGGCACAGTCAACGTAAACTTCAACTGTATAATCTTGTCTTGCCCATTCACCCTCTGAATAGCACACAAACCATTTCTCAAGGCTTAACATTCCTTCTTTAACCCGTCTCCTTCCCTTCATCTACACCGATTGAAGTGGATTTAACAAGTGACATCAATAAGGGATCATAGACTAGGTAAATCCAGGTGAAAGCTATGTCATGGAAAGAGTAGGTGCTCTTAATGCTTTGTAGACTCAGTATATGTGTGTATGACATATGGTAAAGTTCATGAGCTGGTTAATCAATAAGAGTCATCGACGCCCCAAAACGAGTCACGTAGGAGACTGGCTGATCAGGTCGACGAGCCCTTGCTATGTAACATTCCTCTTTAAGACTCGCCCAGACTCTTAATCTACCTATGCCACACCTGCAATAAGAAAATTAGTCAACGTTCTGCTTCTTTCGCTGACAATTCCAAATAGCCTGAAACCATTGGTGGTAGCGTGCAAGTACATGAACCATTTCAGATGGAAAACGTATCCTCACAGTGTCCACAAAAACAACCTCTAGAGAGTCACTTATCTAAGAAGATCTATGCAAGAGAACCACTCCCTTTTAGCAGACTGACAAAGACGAAAAATGTGCATTTTTAACAGACTTGAACCATTCCTCTAGTTAAGGTTGTCTATGACAAGGGTTAAACATGGCTTCATATAGCTCGTGTTTCCAACACTTCCAGCCTTGATACAACATTCTCATGACCGGCAGACATGAGTAGGAAGTGAACCTGCTTTGGTACCATACCACCCTATTCTCTACTACTGGATCTGGATGTAGGCTCATCTATGGGGGAGCGAGGGCCTAACTTTGCATTCCCAGTCCTACCAGCCATTTCTGTCCCATCCCGAGGAAAGTCAAGTCACTCAAACCCCCGGGGGGGGGGCAGTTTGCTGCCTCAGCCCGATTTACTGACCTTAGACTATATAGTCTGCCAGAACAGAGCGCCAGCCAGAGAGGGAGAGAAAATAAGAAGCAGATAGGAGAGGGAGCCAAAAGTACCCCATGTTCTCACAAACTACTGCCATGGTCTTATCTGCAGGCTCCTCATTGCACTGGCCTAGATTCTGGATCATTCCTCAGCCTGTATCCATTTCACTGCATCTTAACAGTCAAGCTAAAACCAGCCGAATGTTAATTTCCACTCTGCAAAATGCAGCATTTCAAATAATAACAATTCTAGTCTAAAGTAATCCTTAGTGACTACTGTATATTTTTAGTGTAGCTTGAACTAGCACACATCTTTCAAACTAAAAACATTAACTTCTTGCCGTTTGCTGATCTCAACCGTCGTTCTAACTGAAAACAGGTGGAAATCCCGATCAAAATGCCCATAGCCTATGAAACAGAGAGCACCGGATTTAGCGCTGATAACAGAGTAAAATTACAATATTGCGCAGTTTGAATAATGCATCTCCAGTCCAGTAGTTGCTTTGGTTTTTTCAGGCAATATTTTAACTTCCTATTAAAACAGATGCAGGAAGAAAATAGCAATGATTCAAACACTGAAAACTTGAACAGCATTTCGGAGATATTCAGAAATCATTGTAACAAATTCTCCTGTACAGTCCAACAAAATAGTAGACCCATGGACATTCTGCCACCTTAGATAAATGGTTCCATTGACACAATCACCTCAGAGAAGAGGCATCGAAAAGAACAGGGGGTGCTTTTCATGAACTAAATAACCCTGACAATCAACTGGCTCAATGCACTTTAAAGATGCGAGACCTCTTAGGTTGATCTCTATGGTCACTTCCTTAGTGTTGTCACTCAAGTGTGTTGAGAATGAAGTAGGCATAAAAGAGACTGGCCAACACCGGCCTCAGATGGCAAGATAGGCCAAGCGTGCAAAGCAGTCAAGGTAAAGGGTGGCTCCTTTAAAGAATCTCAAATATTTTGATTAGTTTAACACTTTGGTCACTACATGATTCCATGTGCTATTTAATAGTCTTGATGTCTTCACTATTATTCTACAAAGTAGAAAATAGTGAAAATAAAGAAAAACTCTGGAATGAGTAGGTGTGTCCAAACGTTTTGACTGGTACTGTAAGTCCATTTGGTTTCCTCCAGACTGGGTGCTACATTAACTTGGCCACGGGACATTGATACTGTACGACAGTAGCACCAAGGGTCCAACGAGGACTTTTCTGTCATCATTAAATCATACAGCCGAGTTAAGGGGGGGGGGGGGGGGGGGGGGGGGGGGAATAAATAGTTTGACAAGGCAGTTACAGGCATCTGGTCTGTGTGACCAAGGACAAATAAAAGAATGGTAGACAGACAACTGACAATGTAGCACGGACTTCAGAAAAATGCAAAGTCAATCCCAATATCTTGGAGATTAGTTTTTTTTAAACATTTAAAATGTACACTTTAAAAAACACTGAAAAAGTTATCACTGGCCTAACGTGTCGAACACACGGACAGAGTCGTTGCGCAAAATAGTACGCAGCATCATCTGAATATGTATGCAACTAAAGTTCAACATTCACCTTCTGCTACCATTTCTGTCAAGCCGTCTATACATACAGTTTGACGCATACGTTCGAGACGTCCAACATGTGCACCACACCGAACGCACTGCAACGCAATGCTGCGAGGCAAACACAGCCTTTGATTGGAAATTAACGTAATCCTGGTGTACCAAAATGCAACGACGCAGTCGGTTTGATCGAAGCTTAAATATTACTCACCTTTGAAAAATGTACCCGTTTGTAAATGCCTTTGTGACACACCCACTTGAGGCAATATAACTGGTATTCAGCCTTGAACAGATTACAAAAGCATTCCCCGTTGGCAATATGAGCTGGGTCCCTTTTTAGCATGCCTTTGAAATGATATACAGTAAACTACATTTAGAAGGGTTAGTTGTTAACATATGGTAAAGTAAGCCTGCAGGTCAACCAATAAAGTAATGATTTTCTATTTAAGAGCAGTTTGTACATTGATCATCTCATTAGGCTACTTTAGCGTAACATTTTTTTTATTGAATATTTAAAAAAAATTATATACAATATACATGCAGTGAAGCCACTCAACAACTACGTCACATTGGTCATCGAACAGCCTGCCATCCAGAGCGACACAGAAGCAACCAGAGTCAATGCTCTGCTCAAGATCCCCCCCCCCCCCCCCCCCCCAACAGTTCCCAAAGAGCTGCCCCTCAACCATCCAAGACCTCCCCCACAGTCCCCCCGAAGAAAAAAATAATAATTCCATCACCAACAAATTGAACAAAAGAGAAACAGATTAAAGACAATGGAAAACAATGACAAAAACCATAACAGCAAGGCCAACTGAATATGTTGAGTGCATGTATGGCAGTGTAACATTTATTTTACTATCATTTCCCCATAAGTATTTGCCAATATTGCATAATATACAGGAAGTTATAGCCTAATACACAAATGTACTCCCAACAGAGGCTTGTTTCAAGTTTAATTAGTGAGACATGGTTTGCTGAATAGATGGATTAAACTATTTGAAATGCCCTTCCCTAATGGACAATAAACTGTCAGTTTGAAGACTGTTGCAGAGACAACAGTGTCCTTTCCTCCCCCCAATCATATAGCTCACAGGACACATGCAGCCAAAGACAAAATAGAAACAAAAAAACAAACCATAGAATCAATGCATCATAGCAAACAATTTTAGAGGGATTGGACTTTGAAGCACTAATATTCTTGCATGGCTTTGTTGACCAAAGTGGAGGTGATTTGGCAACAGAAAAAACAACAGCAGGCCTTTAAGAGGTCCTCCCTTAAATTTGCAGTTGCCCAATAACAATCAACAATGTATATAAACCCTGGATTGTTGATGCCATCCATGTATTGATGTGAGGCAGGTAGTCTCGTGGTTAGAATGTTGTACCCCGAGCTGACAAAGTAAAAATCTGGCGTCCTGCCCCTGAACAAGGCAGTTAACCCACTGTTCCCCTGAACAAGGCAGTTAACCCACTGTTCCCCTGAACAAGGCAGTTAACCCACTGTTCCCCTGAACAAGGCAGTTAACCCACTGTTCCTAGGCCATCATTGAAAATAAGAATTTGTTCTTAACTGACTTACCTAGTTAAATAAAGGGGGAAAAAATGTATTGAGAAGCTTTGAAACCACCAGTAGGCAATATGGGAACTCCCCAGTAGGACTGGAATTCTACAATATTTCATTTACATGTTTCAAGGACAAAATTACATGCATGTGTGTATGTTTTTATTGTAGTCGAGACATTAGTCTCTAAAACATACTTTAAGGGAAAAAAAATTGTTAACCTCACAATTGAAAAAGTACGCAGTATGGTGTCTAATAGAATAAATGTGGCAAAAACGAATGTAGAAATTAATACATTAATTTATATAGCTTTCTATATCTTTTATTTTTTTTATTTTTTTTTACAATTGGGGAGTGCCAAGATAGAGGAACGGTGACTTCAAAACAGCGCCCCTGTCAGTCAACTAGTGTATATACAAATCATTGGTAACAATGAATCTGCAGTGCAGATCACAGTCCCTGCAACATGTAGCCATTTCACCGTGGCCCAAATAGAGAATAAAATGTTGCATTGCGTTCGGTTTCCTTGTCTGGTTAATACAAAGTTCGGGATTGCAGAGGTTGAGAGAACTTTGGCAAAGCAAGTAGACTAGTTTGGTGTTCCATCAAATCGTGGTGCGCGTTTCTCGAACCAACGACGGGTAGGTGGTAACCGTGTTCTAAAACAATGTCTCGTCAGTGGAGTATCGTTCGATCCCATAGAGGGCGGTGGGTGTTTGTTGGTCAAGTAGGACGTCTAATATTAGGATATTTAGCACCCTTTGACGCCCACAATAATGCAAAATCGTCAGTTTACAAGGTATGGACTACTTGTTCAACAACTTGACTATGTCAAGTGCTTACAGAGACAAGGACAATATACTGGTTAACCTTCCCAACGAACAAATAAGTGTAGAGCTAAGCATTTTACATTTACCTGCCTTTCACGGTCCTAAAACATTGTTTTTTGACGGTCTTACATTAGAGCAACGGGCTACTTTATTTCAAAGCACCTGTGTTACTTAACGTTTAAACAGCATTTCTATGTTGACTATTGCAACATAGAATGACATCCGTCTTACCCGACATTTTTGAGTCTTTGGCCGCAACAGAGTTCTGTCCATCGGCAAGCCCCTGCGACGATGATATCTGGGCGGACTGGGTCATTGAATCTGCCATTTTCCTGTAATTTCACAATATTCTGCACAGTAACGGTGAGAATAAATGTTGTTATTGCTGTCCTTAAAATAACCTTTTCTTCCGACTTTCCTCCTATTCCCAAAGAGCTGGGTGCAAGTGTCACCGAGCCTGTGCACCTTCACGCGCACGTACTGAAGCGCTGTGAGTGTGCAGGACCGAAAGAGCGAAACAAGGCGGACATTTGACGTTAGCTCATTTAAAGGGCTATACCCAACATTTTCCCATTGTGTTTATAAATATATAGCCTGTTTTTGGCAAAATACCTACCACATTTTATTATGCAAACATGACCCTATGTTTTCTAATTTGAGAATGTAAATTGGCCTTGTAAAGTGCTTAGGCTATAAAACATTAAGCAAAGCCCAGTGTAGGCCTATTCACAGAGATGGGAAGGATTTCTGTTACATGTATTGGAAATATGTGTACAGAACAAAAATGTAAAGCAAAATGGAATAATTTCATAGATTTTTACTGTTACAGTTCATATGAGGAAATCAGTCAATTGAAATAAATTCATTAGGCCCTAATCTATGGATTTCACATGACTGGGAATACAGATATGCATCTATTGGTCACAGATACCTTAAAACAAAATGGGCCTCACAATGGGCCCAATGGATCTCATCACAGTATTTTTGTGCATTCAAATTGACATCGATAAAATGCAATTGGTGCGGCAGGTAGCCTAGTGGTTAGCGCATTGGACACGTAACCAGAAGGTTGGAAGATCTTGTTTCCGAGCTGACAAGGTAAAAAAATCTGTCGTTCTGCCCCTGAACAAGGCAGTTAACCCACTGTTCATAGGCCGTCATTGAAAATAAGAATTTGTTTATAACTGACTTGCCTAGTTAAATAAAGGTCAAATAAATGGTGTTCGTTGTCCGTAGCTTATGCCTGCCCATACCATAACCCCACCGCCACCATGGGGCACTCTGTTCACAACGTTGACCTCAGCAAAACGCTTGCCCACACGACGCCATACACGTGGTCTGCGGTTCTGAGGTTCTGAGGCCGGTTGGACATACTGCTACATTTTGTAAAACTGCCTTTGAGGCAGCTTATGGTAGAGAAATGAACATTCAATTCTCTGGCAACAGCTCCAGTGGACATTTCTGCAGTCAGCATGCCAATTGCACGCTCCCTAAAAAATGTAGACTTCTGTGCACACAATTTGAAAGGAATAAGCTTTTTGTGCTCATGAAACATTTATTTTATTTCAGCTCATGAAACATGGGACCAACATTTTCCATGTTGCGTTTATATTTTTGTTTAGTGTAGTTTAATTGCTTCTGAGTATTTTGTAATTTGTATTACACTGGGCAGAACTACACTCCAATGCATTTTTTAACAAGATACTTTCAAGAGCTGTAATTTGTATTTTCCAAATACAAAATACTATATATATTATTCTTAATTATAGCGGTTCACCATTTTGTGGTCCCCTTTCACCCTGCATTGATATCAGAAGTCTGATTGCACTATGGTGTGATAACAGCATTTGCTAAATAAATGAATAATAAATGTGTATGAAAAAATAGACAATCGCAAAGCATGCTAAGTATTATGCCAATGAGCTCCACCCAAATCAAGGTTTTGTCTGGAAGGGCTATGGCTTTTGTTAAAATTTACTTTTGTAGCAGGTTAGGATAATTAGGTAAAGCTGTATTCCATCTAGACATGCCCCCTGAAACAAGGCCAATAATAATACCCAGTGTGCTTTGCAGTTAATTTTGGTATGTTCATTTCCACACATACATTTAGGTCATTCAGCAGAAACTATTTTCCAGAGTGACTCAAGTCAGTGCATTCAACTAAGGTAGATAAAACAACACATATCACAGTCACAGCAAGTAAATGTAATGTTTCTGTAACTGTTACTGAGAATGTTGTTTCTGTTTGGGCTTGCTACTTGCAAATGTAAAACTGTATTTCAATTAAATACATTTCAAAATACAAGTATTCTGTGATTTATTTTGATACCTTGATCTTTATGGTATTTTGTAATTGTATTTAATCATTTTTGCCCATCCCTGCCTATGAAATATCACATTTCTGTATAAAACATTGCCTTAACCTTAACCTAGTTGTCTGGGGAACTACTAGGCGACATTATATAAGATGATCGGACTAGGTTGTAAATGAGCTTGCCCATGAGCATGTATGAAGTGTTTTTGTGTTTGCCAACCATTTAAGGCCCTATAAATAAAGCCTATTTTTATTTAATGCTGTGTCTCACGGATGCCTAAATGTGACTTTAAAATGTGATTAAAAAATGACTTGCCTACAGAAAAACGTTAATGCGTTAATTTGAAAAAAAAGATGTGGGGGTGTACCCGCCTCTTTTCATGATGTAATGTTTATCACGAGACTTGCCATCAATGTTTCAATAAACGCGTTATAATGTTGTCTTCTCCAGTGATCTTATTTAGAACGTTTTGGCAACAGTGGTGTAAAGTTGAACTACATTTCCATACATGCATCTGTCCAGTCAATAAAGGAAGGACAAAAGGGGTCTCGTTCAAACACGTTTAAACTGAGCGCCGGGTGCGCAGCTTAGTAGAGCTGCAAATACTTTGAACTGTCTAATCTTCGATTAAGCACGACTCTGCATTGTTGGTAGCTATTTGAAGGCGCGACAAAGTTCTGACACATTTGAACAGACCGAATACAGTCATAGAACTGCGCGGCAAAAGCAAGGCACAAACAAAAACATGTGGATGTAGCATTGAACTAACGGGTGCGTATTAGCTTTCTTTCGAAATATTAATAATCTTACGAGCGGGCTATGAGTTCGGGAAGGTTTGTAAATCGATTGGAATACACATAATAGTTGTATTTTCATGTAGTTGTGCATGTTTTGCTATTATACCTGCTAGCATAGCTGGCTAGCTTTGGCATATTACATAGCCTATTTGCATATTGTTGCTAACTGCACCTGCCGGTCAATCAAATTACTCAACCTTCCTGTTTGGTCTTGACCAAAAATTAATCTTAATAGCTTATTGTTAATTTTATGATCTTGTGTGGGGTGGTGAAATTTTATCGAACCATTTAAACTATCATGCTATTATCTGGATTTTATTTTATTTTACAACATTGTTATTATCGAGTTAGCCCAGTTTGTATCAGATATCAATATTTGTACCCAGTATTAGTTTAACCTTTCTTTTTTTTTTTTTAAACCTATTTTGCGTAATGAATGAATATTTGTGCCACGCCCACTTAGGCTGGTCAGTCTACAGTTTTTTTTTGCACAAAGTGAAAGAAGCCATACAAAGGCCTTTGAGTGTTAGGGGAAAATACAGTATAACTGATTTCAATGTGTGTGCTGGTACTGATTTCCACTTTGCTCTCATCCAGCCCCTATGACATCACTGCAGCTGAGAGTGGAGAAGACACACCGGCCTAGTGAGTGACTGCGAGCTGTGAAGGAGGAGAGGGTTCGACATGGGACTACACTCAGCCCAGAAGAAACACTTTCCCCTAAAGGGGATCGATGGTGTGGTTGCGTTGTTCGATGCGGAGCTCCGTAAACCCGAACCGGACCTGGCCCTTCTCTCATTGGTCCTGGGCTTCGTTGAACACTTCCTGGCCGTGAACCGGGTCATACCAATAAATGTCCCGGGGGTGCGCTTCGAGCCACTGGAGCCCGACTGTCCAAACTCCTGCTTCCCTACAGTGGAGTTAGGGATGCTGTCGGCCCTACGTGAGCGTTTTACTGCCCAAATCCGGGGAGCAGTGGACCTGTCTCAGTACCGCAGGCCTGCTGGTGGATCCAGCAGGGAACTGGTGAAGAAGGTGTCTGACGTCATCTGGAACAGCCTGAGCCGCTCCTACTTTAAGGACCGCGCCCACATCCAATCCCTCTTCAGTCTCATCACAGGTAGGATTTGGGGTACATGGCTGATCCAATCATATGTCTTATTCTATCATTTTAAAAGGATAATTGATCATTAGAAAAACGTATGAGGAGTTGTGAGGCATCTGTTTCTCAAACTAGACACACTAATGTACTTGTCCTCTTGCTCAGTTGTGCACTGGGGCCTCCCACTCCTCTTTCTATACTGGTTAGAGACCGTTTGCGCTGTACTGTGAAGGGACAACACAGCGTTGTATGAGCTCTTCAGCTTCTTGGCAATTCCTCACATGGAATAGCCTTCATTTCTCAGAACAAGAATAGACTGACGAGTTTAAGAAGAAAGTTCTTTGTTTTTGGCCATTTTGAGCCTGTAATCGAACCCACAAATGCTGATGCTCCAGATACTCAACTAGTCTAAAGAAGGCCAGTTGTATTGCTTCTTTAATCAGGACAACAGTTCATCTGTGCTAACATAATTGCAAGAAGGTTTTCTAATAATCAATTAGCCTTTTAAAAGGATACAATTGGAATAGCTAACACAACGTGCCATTGGAACACAGGACTGATGGTTGCTGATAATAGGCATCTGTACGCCTATGTAGATATTTCACAAAAAAATACAGCTACAATAGTCATTTACAACATTAACAATGTCTACACTGTATTTCTGATCAATTTGATGTTATTTTAATGGACAAAAAATGTGCTTTACTTTCAATAACAAGGACTTTTCCAAGTGACCCCAAACTTTTGTGTGTGTGTGCGTGGGGGACGGATAGTATCAGTCAAACGTTTGGACACACCTACTCATTCAAGGGTTTTTCTTTAGTTCCCAAAAAACTGTTAAACAAATCAAAATATATTTGAGATTCTTTAAAGTAGATATTCTCTCAACAAGCTTCACCTGGAATGCTGTTGGAATGCTTTTCCAACAGTCTTGAATGAGTTCCCACATATGCTGAGCACTTGTTGGCTGCTTTTCCTTCACTCTGCGGTCCAACTCATCCCAAACCATCTCAATTGGGTTGGGTGATGGAGGCCAGGTCATATGATGCAGCACTCCATCATTCTCCATGGTCAAATATCCCTTACACAGCTTGGAGGTGTGTTGGGTCATTGTCCTGTTGAAAAACAGATAGTCCCACTAAGCGCAAACCAGATGGGATGGCGTATCGTTGCAGAATGCTGTGGTAGCCCTGCTGGTTAAGTGTTCCTTGAATTCAAAATAAATGAGTGTCACCAGCATAGCACCATCACACCTCCTCCTCTATGCTTCACGGTGGGAACCACACATGCGGAGATCATCCGTTTGCCTACTCTGCGTCTCACAAAGACACGGCGGTTGGAACCAAACATCTCAAATTTGGACTGATCAGACCAACTGACAGATTTCCACCGGTTTAATGTCCATTGCTCGTGTATCTTGGCCCAAGCAACTCTCTTCTTATTATTGGTGTCCTTTGCAGCAATTCAACCATGAAGGCCTGATTCACGCAGTCTCCTCTGAACAGTTGATGTTGAGATGTGTCTGTTACTTGAACTCTGTGACACATTTATTTGGGCTGCGATTTCTGAGGCTGGTAAACTCGAATTAACTTATCCTCTGCAGCAGAGGTAATTCTGGGTCTTCTTTTCCTGTGGCGGTCCTCATGAGAGCCAGTTTTTTCACAGCGCATTATGCTTTTTGCGACTGCACTTGAAGAAACTTTCAAAGTTCTTGAAATGTTCCAGATTGACTGACCTTCATGTCTTCAAGTAATGATGGACTGTCGTTTCTCTTCGCTTATTTGAGCTGTTCTTCCCATAATATGGACTTGGTCTTCTATCAAACAGGGCTATCTTCTGCATATCATCCCTACCTTGTCACAACAGAACTGATTGACTAAAACGTATTAAGAAGGAAATAATTGTTGCTAATTAACTTTTAACAAGGCACACTTGTTCTTTGAAATGCATTCCAGGTAACTACCTCATGAAGCTGGTTGAGAGAATGCCAAGCGTGTGCAAAGCTGTCATCAAGGCAAAGGGTGGCTACTTTGAAGAATCTCAAATATAAAATATATTTTGATTCGTTTAACACCTTTTGGGGTACTACATGATTCCATATGTGTTATTTCATAGTCTTGATGTCTTCACTATTATTCTACAATGTAGAAAATAGTAAAATAAAGAAACCCTGGAATGAGTAGGTGTGTCCAAACATTTGACTGGTTGTGTGTGCATTTTTAAAAATGTATTATTTATTTATTGTGAGTGGGTCCGCCTGGGGTATGTTTGGGATAGGTGGGGATGGGACGGTATGTAAGTCGGGAAAACAATTACAAAATAACCAGAAAAAGTAATGGTATTTTTTTGTGTGATTGTATTGCCCTTGTGACCCAATAAAAACCATTGTTCACAAACAGGAAAGCATGTTGTATAGTTTGACTAAAATACAAGGTTGTTTTGTCTGAAGGAGGCTAAAGCTGTTACTAACTCAATCCTATTGCTTTTCTTTATTTTGGACAGGCACAAAGCTGGACAGCTCGGGGGTGGCATTTGCAGTGGTGGCAGCGTGCCAGGTTCTGGGGCTGCGGGACGTGCACCTCGCCCTGTCCGAGGACCATGCCTGGGTCATCTTTGGCAAGAACGGAGAGGAGACCGCTGAGGTCACCTGGCACGGCAAGGGCAACGAGGACCGGAGGGGGCAGACAGTTGCCGCCGGTGTCGGCGAGAGGGTAAGTAAGGTACAGAGATACTTCCACCCCTTGCAATAACATTACATTATAATAACATGCACTCACACACCTTTTTAATATTGCTACTTATCAACTACATAGAACTGCTGTTCTACACACTTACCTTGAACTTGTAAACACAGTACAACACCTCTCAACCTTAACCCCCATCTCCCCCTGTCCTCCAGAGCTGGCTGTACCTGAAGGGCTCCTATATGAAGTGTAACAGGAACATGGAGGTGGCCTTCATGGTGTGTGCCATTAACCCTTCACTGGACCTGCACACTGACAGCTCTGAGATGCTACAGCTTCAACAGGTGTGACCACCATCAGCACATTGGGGATGATAAGTGTGATATAATGAATATTGTACGGGGAGAGTTTCACCTAAAACGCACCTGTTGGCATCATCGAAGACATCAAGCTGGCTGGAACAGTAGTTTATATTTACCTCATAAATGCTTCTCTGTGTTGTCCTCGGTCTCTGATCTTTTTCCTACACAGAGGCTTCTATGGCTGCTCTATGAGCGAGGAGACCTGGAAAGGTGATTCTTTTTCTTTTTTTTTTATCTCAAAAGCTTGTTGAAAATACTAAATTAGTTTTGAAGTGTTGTGGTGAAAATGCTTATTGGTTTACATCCAAATGAATAATTTTCTGTGGTAATCATGTTTTATTGTTCTGTCATTTCAACCCAAGTCGCTCTTTGCCGTTGCTGTGCCACAGATACCCCATGGCCATGGGCACCCTGGCTGACCTGGAGGACCAGGAGCCCCTCCCTGGCAAAGAGAACCCCTACATCATCCACCTTCAAGTGAGTGTGGATCTGTACACCAACATTGAAACGGTGACATTTTTTATTTGAAACGTCATCTTAACAAAATCATCCTTGAGATATAATTTAATCAGCTCATTTTGAGGAGTTATTCATACCTGGCAAGTATGTGTGTTTTTTTTCCAGGCTGTGAACTCCGCTAAGAAGTACTACAACAACGAACACATCTACCCTTTCATGTACCTGGCTGGCTACCACTACAGACACAGGGAGGTCCGGGAGGCACTGGGGGCCTGGGCCGAGGCTGCACAGGTCATGCAGGAGTAAGTTACTGGAGCAACAAGCTTAGCTACCTTCTGTATGCTCCTTACACTGCTGCTCTGTGTCAACTATCTGTGTTTTATGGTAAAAAGGTATGTTTGGCCCACAGAAATAACCTTTGGCATCATTCATTTAAGTGTCCCTTAACTTCCCTAATGTAATGCCTTATTGATTGTTTATGTAACGAAAAGGGCTATAAAAGTCAAATTTCACCTCGCGAGTGGCACAGCGTTCTAGGGCACTGCATCGCAGTGCTAGAGGCCTCACCACAGACCCGGGTTGGATCCTGGGCTGTATCACAACCGGCCGTGACAGGGCGGTGCGCAATTTACCCAGCATTGTCCAGGTACGATGAGGGTTTGGCTGGGGGGGGGGGTCGGCCGGCTTTACTTGGCTCATCGCGCTCTAGCGGCTCTTTGTGGTGGGTCGGGTGCCTGCAGGCTGACCTCGGTCATCAGATGAACGGTGTTAACTCCGATACATTGCTGCGGCTGGCTTCTGGGTTAAGCGAGCAGTGTTAAGAAGCGCGGTTTGGCGGGGCATGTTTTTTGAGTACGTATGACTCGACCTTTGCCTCTCGAGCTCGTTGGAGAGTTGCAGCGATGAGACAATTGAAATTGGATAGAAAAAGGGGGTAAAATACAACAACAACGAAGTTTACATAAATTATTATTCATTATTAGTATTGAAACCATGGATACTGAGGCAAACCCTGTTGACCATCTTTTGCTGAGGTATGCGATGACAATTTACACCAGTTACTGTTTCACCTTTCTGACAGTAGGGGGCAGCAGATGTCTCTCAGGAACGTTAGGCTCTTAATTACAGCGTTTTGTAGACTTAAATCTGGAACAAGTTGTCTGACCATGTCCTTTCAGGCTAGCTTATGGTTTTGTTTGGCACTATACTCATTATATTGCATGCATATCTTCTAGGGGCATAATTCTGTCTGATTAACAGGGCGTGTGTTGCCTAAATACGATGTCCTTTCCTCCAGGCTTGGCTCTGATCCTCGTGGGGCAGTAAACCTGCACTTTACTCCTATTTAAACACTGTTCATCGGCCTGCTGGGGCTAAAAATACTAACCGACCCGATTACAGGGAACAGCCGACGGGGCCGATTTCCTCCTGTTTCTCTGTTGGTCTCTTTCTGTCTCTAGGATGTGTGCACCAGAAAGGCAAGTCGGTACATTCCCTCTCCTCTCGACTTCCCTTTACCTCTCTGCCTTTCCTGTTTCACACATTGTTCTTCAGTCTCGGCTCCCTCGGCTTGCTGTCACGACAACAAGGATCATGGCGTGTGATCTACCAACATAAATAACATGCCGTTTGAGTATTTTCTGTCATGTTTTTGGGTTCTTGAAAAAAAAAAAAAAATAAGGGATACAAGTGTTCACACCTTTTAATATCCCTTTTACTGCATACGTGGAAAATAAATAACCTAATTGAATGAATGAAAGGTCATCATGAACTGACACTTTTTTAAAGAAGTCTGACCTCATGTGCTTTATAACAATCTACGATGATCTCACTCCCCCAGCTACAACTACTTCCGCGAGGACGAAGAGATCTACAAGGAATTTTTCGACATCGCCAACGACGTTATCCCCACCCTGCTGAAGGAGACGGCTGCAGCTGCCGAGAGCGGAGGGGAGGGAGGAGAAAAGGTCAAATTCCACTCGTCATTACATCATTAAGAACCAAATAAACATTTTTCTACTTCTCATTTTAATCTCATGTCCCAGAATGATGCATTAATAATATCTCATGTGACGGCTGCCTTTCATTGAGGTATTGAATGGACCCCATTCATCTAACTTCCCCCCTCTATCTATTATCTACTCATTTCCTTCCTATGTTCCATTCATTTCTCTTCTCTCTCTCTCGCCCCCTTTCTTCCCTCTCTCGCCCCTTCTCCCTCCACCTCAGGACCAGCCCATACAGGCCGCCGCCCTCTCGGCCCTCCAGGACCCAGAATGCTTTGCCCACCTGTTGCGGTTTTATGACGGTATCTGTAAGTGGGAGGAGGGAAGCCCCACCCCTGTCCTCCACGTGGGCTGGGCCACCTACCTGGTCCAGTCCCTCAGTCGTTTTGACGCACAGGTAATCACACCACCACAAGACTGGACTATCCCTTTAAAGGCATCCCTAGTCACTTTATAACCTATTTAACCCAAATAGATGTTTTCACAAACCACCCTTTAAAACACTATTGTATCCTTGTTCACTGTTACATCCTCCACAGATTCGTCAGAAAGTGTCTATCATCACCAAAGAGCCGGAGCCCCAGGACGACGACGACCAATCCAGCGAGGACCCCCGCGAGGGGCGAAGACGTGGGCCGAGACGTGAGTCCAAACTGGAAGACCAAGCTTCCCCTCCTACACAATCCACCCCCACCACCCCTGTCCCACCACCAACCCAGCCCACCCAGGCCAAGAAAGTAGGTGGGGAGGGCGGGACGCGGCGTCGCTCCTCAGGACTCCGCGGTGGAGACCCAGAAGGCAAGGCCAAGTCCCCCAGCCCGGTGCCCTCTCCTGCCCAACAGCTGCCTTCCCCCAGCATGGGTCCCCTGGTGGCCTTCCAGAGCAAGAAGATGAAAGGCATGAAGGAGCTGCTGTCGGCAGCCAAGATCAACTCCAGTGCCATCAAGCTCCAGCTCACCGCCCAGTCACAGGTTCAAATGAAGAGGCAGAAGAGCACGCAGTCGGGAGACTACACCATGTCGTTCATGAAGCGCCAGCGCAAATCTCTGTAGAAGGAGAACTCTGGCTGTAGAACTTTCTCCAGCCTGGTTCCCATGTCTGGATGTGTTGTATAGCCAACTCCCATGGTCATTGTCATAGGAGTGTCTATACAGCACAAACAGATCTGGAACCAGGCTAGAGTTTCCATTGGGAGAAAAACAAAGGGAGACTGACTGTAGGACCGACTGAGAGGCAAGGCAATACACACAACTGATGCATCAGCGATGAGCTTTTTATTATTTTTATTTTTAAGGTTATTTTAGCAATCATATCGTAAGTCCTGTTAAGGTCATGAGAGGGTCGGTAAGAACATGACACACGTGTCCATGTGGAGGAAGTCACTTTAATCAAGTTTGAACAGATTTGTCAACCAAGTCATTCTTTTTAATCTTGTGATTCAATAATGATTGTGTATCATAGGCCGTTAAAACATTCAATTGCTGTCACTTTGTGTGGCTCTAATGGGCAGTAGTGCACATCAACTCTGAGTACTCACTGATTTACAGTGCCTTGCGAAAGTATTCGGCCCCCTTGAACTTTGCGACCTTTTGCCACATTTCAGGCTTCAAACATAAAGATATAAAACTGTATTTTTTTGTGAAGAATCAACAACAAGTGGGACACAATCATGAAGTGGAACGACATTTATTGGATATTTCAAACTTTTTTAACAAATCAAAAACTGAAAAATTGGGCGTGCAAAATTATTCAGCCCCCTTAAGTTAATACTTTGTTTCACCTTTTGCTGCGATTACAGCTGTAAGTTGCTTGGGGTATGTCTCTATCAGTTTTGCACATCGAGAGACTGACATTTTTTCCCATTCCTCCTTGCAAAACAGCTCGAGCTCAGTGAGGTTGGATGGAGAGCATTTGTGAACAGCAGTTTTCAGTTCTTTCCACAGATTCTCGATTGGATTCAGGTCTGGACTTTGACTTGGCCATTCTAACACCTGGATATGTTTATTTTTGAACCATTCCATTGTAGATTTTGCTTTATGTTTTGGATCATTGTCTTGTTGGAAGACAAATCTCCGTCCCAGTCTCAGGTCTTTTGCAGACTCCATCAGGTTTTCTTCCAGAATGGTCCTGTATTTGGCTCCATCCATCTTCCCATCAATTTTAACCATCTTCCCTGTCCCTGCTGAAGAAAAGCAGGCCCAAACCATGATGCTGCCACCACCATGTTTGACAGTGGGGATGGTGTGTTCAGCTGTGTTGCTTTTACGCCAAACATAACGTTTTGCATTGTTGCCAAAAAGTTCAATTTTGGTTTCATCTGACCAGAGCACCTTCTTCCACATGTTTGGTGTGTCTCCCAGGTGGCTTGTGGCAAACTTTAAACAACACTTTTTATGGATATCTTAAAGAAATGGCTTTCTTCTTGCCACTCTTCAATAAAGGCCAGATTTGTGCAATATACGACTGATTGTTGTCCTATGGACAGAGTCTCCCACCTCAGCTGTAGATCTCTGCAGTTCATCCAGAGTGATCATGAGCCTCTTGGCTGCATCTCTGATCAGTCTTCTCCTTGTTTGAGCTGAAAGTTTAGAGGGACGGCCAGGTCTTGGTAAATTTGCAGTGGTCTGATACTCCTTCCATTTCAATATTATCGCTTGCACAGTGCTCCTTGGGATGTTTAAAGCTTGGGAAATCTGTTTGTATCCAAATCCGGCTTTAAACTTCTTCACAACAGTATCTCGGACCTGCCTGGTGTGTTCCTTGTTCTTCATGACGCTCTCTGCGCTTTTAACGGACCTCTGAGACTATCACAGTGCAGGTGCATTTATACGGAGACTTGATTACACACAGGTGGATTGTATTTATCATCATTAGTCATTTAGGTCAACATTGGATCATTCAGAGATCCTCACTGAACTTCTGGAGAGAGTTTGCTGCACTGAAAGTAAAGGGGCTGAATAATTTTGCACGCCCAATTTTTCAGTTTTTGATTTGTTAAAAAAGTTTGAAATATCCAATAAATGTCGTTCCACTTCATGATTGTGTCCCACTTGTTGTTGATTCTTCACAAAAAAATACAGTTTTATATCTTTGTTTGAAAATTGAAATGTGGCAAAAGGTCGCAAAGTTCAAGGGGGCCGAATACTTTCGCAAGGCACTGTATGTGTAGAAGCTCTGTAAAGAGCTTGTAAAGCCAAAGTAATGGTGAAAACACCCTGTCCCGGAACCTGTTTTGGAATGGGGGAATTGCTCCGTTAGAAAGCAGTCTGAATTCCATTCTATATTTTCTGCCCTTGAATCTTAATTTTCATCTTTTTGATTGAAATCCCTGGAAGTGATTCGGACTATTACTGTGTAACAATGTCCAACTCTGTTACGTTGGCTCTTTATATGCTAGCTATTTGTTGCCTTATACTTTGCCTTTTTTTTCTAATGTAGGTGGCCTTCAGTTGAGACTAGCCAGAGCTGCAATAGGCAATAGAAAGTGACCAGAAAGACCACACACTGTTTAAATGGGATTGCTGTAGGTGTCCCTGGTAGCTACATTCAGTAGTATTTTGCTTGATAACTTGTTTTTTTTAAATCTGCAGATAATAAAATAAGTTAAAATGATACCCTTTCTCTTTTTAATATTGTGGATATACTGTTTCACATGTCATGAAGGGGTATTCATAGATGTCTGGGATGTACAGTGTGCATCTGCTAGTTTGTTTTCCTGAGTGGTAATATTTTGTTATATATCAGGAAAACACTTGGGATTTGAGATCACTTGACTTGGATGCACGACTGTGCATAATAAATCGATCAAATGTATTTATAAAGCACCTTTTTATATCAGGAGATGTCACAAAGTGCTTATACAGAAACCCAGCCTACAACCCCAGTTGTGATTCGGCTAGAATGAGATGAATGACTGGAAAGAAGACTAGTATTTGTGGCTATTAGCTCTATTTGCCTGTCAGAATGGTGGTGGAGTATTGCGCTCCAGGGTTTACTGGAACTATAACGTGCGTCCAGTGGTTGATTCGCTGGATGTGTTGTCATGAATGAATAAAAACGTGCATGTGAGTCCAGGCGCAGTTCAGTCTGTAAGCATGGATACCACTATTGGAGTCTCGTTTTTGGACCCGTTGAATGATTACGAGTTAATTCATCGTATTGGGACTGGCACGTATGGTGATGTGTTCAAGGTGAGTGGGGAAAATGTCAGATCGGCTTGGAGATTAGCACACGTACGCGTTTTAATAAACTCCATATGGGTTAGGTTAGTGCGCCGTGTCACGTAGCCTAGATGTTTAAAAACAAGTTTTTATTCCACAATTGAAATATTGTTCGATTTTATGTTGACAGGCTACAACTTTAAAACAAGATAAAAGCTACCATATTGTTTTAATCAATGCGTCCTTTAAAATCTAATGAAACTTTTACGCACGTAATTAACATAATATAGGCTACCATCTAAAACGTTTTATTACCACAACCAATACCAAGGGATATGCAGGTAAGGTTGGCCGTATGTCGCCCCTGCCTGCCTTGCTGCTATTTGAGAATAATGCGGGTATGGGAGAGATAGAGTACGTGCACACATGTTAATGATGCTCGGTGCCTATAATGCCCATTCCACTGGCTAGTAGTTCATCTTCGGCTGATCAGTGTTCAAGGCTCAGACATTCCATTCCATTGTGTTAGACCTGCTTTACACTTTATATTTGCTCTCCTCTCAGCAATACCTTTTTTTTCTGTGCTGCTTTTGTGACAGAAGAATAGTCTGT